>NC_031768.1:34468744-34559779 GCF_001522545.3 Parus major
AAAAAAAAAAAAGAAAAAAGAAAGAAACCAAAAAGCATAATATGAACAGCAGAGCCTGCTGAAGTTTCATGAGAAAACAGCTCTAGTTTGAAACACCTCTGGGACTGTGACTTAGACCTGAGTAATTCTGTATGGTTAGCCCTGTGAAGCATTGTTGCACGCCAATACATGGCCTTAATGACAGGAGTATAGAAGTATGTTGTGCCTTTACATCTTTCCTTGACTCCTCTGACAAATGGGTGTTTGTCAAGTGCATTCAGTGTGTTTAACTTTTCCTTACCTCTCCAAAACCAATATGCAGTTATGTTTTTTGTTATGTTACTGCTCTCAGACAATACAAACATCTTTTAAATAACCTGTACTCAGTGAGTGGATCAACCAACCAACTTGGAGTATGTTGTGGGCACCTGAAAGCAAGCGGCTCACTGTGTATGGATGGTGGATCTGGGTGTGGGTGCTGCTGATCCAATCTGCGTAGCTGCCTGGGCCAGCTGCCAGGGAAGAGATGCTTGTGCTTGAGCATTCAGGAGACAAAAATTCTGTTTTGTATTTAGATTTTTTTTCATTGCATCTGTCTGGTACAGATTGAGAAAACCCAATGCACACCAAGCCTTCACCCTTTCTGGCTCTTCCTGCTTAGCAAGTACGGAGCTGGTCAGTTGTGGAAAAGCCTGCTTTGCAGATCAGAAGCATAATTGGACTTTCTGGTGACATTGATGTTTGGCATTGTCTAAACAGTTGTGGATAGAGTACTTGGGGGTGGAGATTATCTGCAGACTTCCATAGGCAAAAGCTTACGGGAAAATAGTGTTGAATTCAGAAGGCTTATCATACCTGTGTAAGGGACAGAAACAGTACCACAGTTCCAAACTACAGCAAGTCTGACTAGAACAAGTCAGCCTCACTCCACAGGCATCCACTGAACAGTAGAAATAACAAACATGTGAGAAGTGCTTTTGGACTTGTGAAGGATTCCCCTAGGATGATCACCTGTGGTTGCATCCTCCTCTGAAAGCATTTGTGGCCTGTGCTGTGGCTCTTGAAAGCAACAGGAAGGTTTCAAGTATCTGTGGAAACATGGAAAACTACAACAGCTAAAGGACTAAATCTGTAATAATAATTAGTTCTGTCAGGAAGGAATGGTCTGACCAGTTTGATTTTCTTTTATTCTAATTGCTTTAAATTTTTATGCAGTTTTACTATATGTGTCTTATTAATGGGCTTTGGCCACCTGACAAAGTTCTACAGGAAGATGACATTTCATGGAACATCTTAGAACTTAGAAATTAATGAATTTGGATATTAAACCTGTAAATATATCTGTACATTCAAATATGAATGTATGCCAAGGATAATTCATCTAAGAATTTCTTGTACATGTTTCTTAGCTTGCAACAAAGCTTTACACAATTTTTAGTATTTTCTTATGAATTTAATTTGTAAGTCTCTTTTTTGCCCCAGGTCTGTTTTTAGTATAAAATGCTAAAGCCTTTAAGTGTGTTTCAGAGTGCAAAAGTGATTCCTACATAAACATTTGATTTATGTAAATAAAAAGAAAAGAAATGTACTGCTTGCCTACATGAATAAAGAGATATATCTATGCCAAGTGTAGAGTAAATAAAAATAAGTTGATGTTTCTTAGGGATAAAATGGCAGGAGGACCTCAAACTAGCTTTTAGCTAACCAAGACTCTTGAATCCTTTTTCAGCTTTTGTGAGCCTAAAAATTACTTATTAAGACCTATCAACATTGTGTTTTTTCTAAAAATAAATAAATAAATAAAAATATTTAGGTGTTCTTTTTCTCACTAGTTCTGAAAATAAAAAACTTGGTGCTCACTCACCTAGGGAAGGATCCTTTAGATAGATAGATAGTTTGTCTTCCTCTCCATTAGCAGCTCAGGTTTATTTTGTACAGACATTTTAATCATTGTGGAATGAAGTTGGCCAGGAGCAAGAAAGCTTTGAGCTACTTACAGAAGATGCTTACCTGTGTGAAGTGTAGAGAAGACATCTGTCTGTGTGAAGGACAGGCATAGCTTTTGAAGAAAAGGATTTGGTAACTCAGAATCTACTGTAAATATGCTATAGAATTAAATATGCTATTTCAGAATACTGAAACTAAGACTTAGACATCTTAGTATGGGCAAACTTAATGGCATTCAATTTTCCTCATCCAATTACATCAGATCCTTTAGGAGTAGATGCTTTTGCAGGGCCATGTGTTGTCTCACCTTCTGATGTGAGAGGACCATAACTGAATGGGAAGGCAAAGCAGGGGTTGCCAAGTGCCTAAATAGCAGCACATTTACTGATCTTTCCAACTTACTGATTTGTCCAGTTATGGTTCCACAGTCTGGAGTTGTGGAAGAAGGAAGAAAGACTGGCTGCTGCCACCTGGATAAAAGGTAGCAGTTCACTCACGTTATTGGGGTATTAATTGCTACATTTCTATTTGCCTCACTACCCACAGAAACTTTGATCTTGTTTCTTTCTCGCTCAACTGCCATTACATTGCAGAATGTATTTAGCAGAGCTAAATATCCTAATTTATTATTTCTCCCTCTGGTTGGGACAGGAAACATTATCAGTTAACCACTGTTCACCACTCTACTGAAGTAGTTCTAGAGTCATGTCCCACAGATCATCTGCTGCCCGTCATGGCTTTATGAGCTGCTACTGACTTTCAGATATGGGAATTAACATAGTTTCTATACACCTTTCAATCAGACTACAGTGGAATGAAAAAATGCTGTCCTTTCTAGGTCCAAGTTGATCCCCATGAGGCACCTTTACCATCAAACTGAGTTAAAATGGATGGCAACAAAGAGCATGGTACTGTTCCTGTGGCACACCCCCTTCACTTCCATTTCTTATCCCAGTTTATCAACCCTTTGAGCATGAGGAGGAGTTACCATCATAATAGGAGGAATAATAATCAAATAGGAGGAAAAATAATCAAAGCAGGATCTTGTTGTGGAATAAAATGTCACTTTAGCTTCTTCAAGATAGCTGCAGTGGCAGTTTATTCATCCTATTGGTGGAAAAGACTGCCTGAAAAATGTTATGATGGTTTTCAAATGGCAATGTTCATTTCAAATACTTATTCAAAGATATCCAGATGAATTCATTGGATTGTGCAAATGAAAGCAAACAAATCTTAAGCATAACATTTGGCAGGATTTTGCTGTAGCTCTTGTGCGTATTTCAGTGTCTGGGCCAAATCTTGAATGCTAAGAAAAGCATTTTAGTGCACTCAGTTTTCAGTATATCTTGGGCTGAATTACACTTCCAATGATGCTTTTCTGTGGGTTTGTTTTTTTCTTTTTTTTTTTTTTTTTTAATTTTTACTTCTGGTCACCCCCGCAAAAACACTGTTCTATGTGTGTTTTTCCCTTGAGAAGATTATGAAGCAAGCTATAACCTTTTCACAGGCTGGAAATATTACTTCCTTTTTGCTCTTTTCTGTTACACAGATATAAAGACCCATTTAAAGGAAGTGAAGACATTATTAGGAATGGGAAAAGGACTTAAATGGAGCAAACCCATGGTTTTCCCAAATCTCTGCATTTGGAGTACTTTAATAACCACAAGAATAAAATATCTTCCACCTGCTTGTCAAAAATCATTGAAGCTTTACCTAGTACTCAGTAATTGTATTCTTCTGTTGCCAAGAAATTGTATCACCAATTCACTTGTGTGTTTGGCTTACATTTAAATTAATGGCTTATATATCTGGATGCTTCTGTATTTTAATTAAAGTACTTCTGTTCTTATGAAAAAAGATGAGTAGTGTAGGATATTAGTGGCATTCCCAAGTAGTTCTAGTGTATAATTCAGTTCTTTCATCTCCACAGACACATACAGCAGGTTACCCGTGCCAAAGAGAGCAATGTCTGACCTCTGCCTACAAGATGGGGCTGCCACTGTGATGAGTTGTGACTGAACTCTTTTTCCCTTTTAGCTTTTTTCATCTCAAAGAGGCATGATGTGGTAAAAGTATGTGGTGTAGAGAATAGACAGGCACACAGGCTCCTTTCCTACCTCCATTTGCCCTTCTAAAATATTGGGGTTTTCCTTAAAAGACAAGTAAAATATATAGGCAATTCATCCACCTTTTCAGATGGATCGTAGAGAGAGCTTTGTTTTCTTTTACACAGAAAAAGATGGGTCAATGATTTTTCAAGTGCTAAAACTGTGATTTATGGTCAGGTATTAGCTCTTATATTTCTTTTTAATATACAATATTTTTCACTTGTTATCTAGGGCAAGCTGTTGCATGTTTTTGACAGCACCTCTAGGTGCAGGAACTTAAGAAGTTCCTGTAACGCTCCCAAGAACAGGAGGGAGATAAGCATTCAATATATCCTGACTCCTACACTAGATCTGCTCCTTCCAGTGCCACCCATCTTCATATCGTTATTTATCTAGATAGAACAATAGCTGGCTTCAGAAGAACTGAACAAAATATGCATCATCTTCAAACTTCATCTGAGAATTTTTGATATCACAACGAAGTTGTATCAGCAGACAGGTGAGACAATGCATTTTGGGAAGACTTCAGTTGCAGGAACAACTGTTTGGAAGTAAACTGAACGCTGAGTGTGTAAGCTGTTTGGACCTGCCTGGGACTAGTACCTAACCTTGCCAACATTGCTGTTCCCTTCGGGCAAATTCATCACTTGTATGGAGATCAGCACATCTGGGCCTGCTTTTGGCATTCTGGAAAAAAACAAACCAAACAACAGCAGTGGCTTTATGGGATTGCTCATTTCATGGTATAATTCTTGTGTTAACTGGCTGAAAAAGTCACCTCTTCAGCCTAAATGTCCTTAACTGTTCTGAGACTGAGCAATTTGTCCTGACATGGGGAATGATTATACCCAAATTAAACTTTAGAGCTTCTGTTAGTAGCTATAAACCAGACTTTTAAAAACCATTCTGTTGTTTCAAATTTCGGCAGGGGAGAGAGAGGGAGGGAGCTGACCTACTTGAATATCAAGCTTCTTGAGGATGTAGTATCACCAAGTTCTATCTGTCCATTTTATATTGTTGCATCTGTTTTTTGTAGTTAGCATGAAAGCAGGAGTTCAGTTGTACATTCTGGGTAACTCAACAGAAATGCAGCTGGGGGCAGCCTGTGCCCCACAGACTGAATCACCCAGAAACACCTCGGGTGCTCAGACTGGCCACTCATGGTGGCAGAGTCCTCAGCTATTTGCTGCCCTAGACAAAACAGCTCTGACAAAACCCCCTGCAGCTTATCCCCCAAGCACAGGGGAGGATGCACACCAGTCACCCTGCTGCTGCTGGGCACCAGGGTGATGGCTGCAATCCAGTTCAAAGGACAAGACTGTAGGCACATGTGTTTGCTAGAGAGATGCACCAGATAACTATGATGCTATGACAAAACTAGATTTAAACCACACCAGTATTTAAAAGTTTGTCCATGTACAGATAGGTGCAAGTTTTTTTTCATTTTTCAAAGCTTTATACCATCAGTCAGCAGACATCTCTTGCCAGGTAGGATATGCATGGATATTTATATTTAAAATAAATAAAGTAGATCAATAGAAACAATCATGATGGGCAATGTGGAGATAAGCATCCACTGAGGAGTGGAGCATGCTTCATTTCAGTAGTCCAACATCATATTTTAAATTTAATTAATGTTTAATTTGGTGGCCCGAGTAAGGGGTTAAGGCTGACAGGATTGCTTCTCTCAGCTGTTATTCCTGAGCCAAGAAACAAGCAGTGAAGTGCTGCTTTGAGGACAGAGTATGTCTGAGTGATTCTTTCAAGCACGCTTCAGAGAAAGACAGTCTCCTCTTACAAGCTACTTGAGCTCCCACAGCACCACACCCTACTTTGAAGGCTAGGATGTCAAACTGGTTGTCTTTCCCCTCTGGAGAGGAGGTGGATCCAGAATGTTTGGGCACCCTCCTCATTGGGTGCTGCCGCTGCTTCCCCAGCTCTCTGTGCTTCCTGCCTGGGTAATAAATAAGTTTCTTGGAGCACAGGTAGTGCCTAATGTGCTGCTCACAGCCTGGCTCTAGCAGAGTTGCTTGCTTTTCTTACTTGCCTTGTACACAAGAAGGTTTCTCTCTCTCTTGCAGAGTTTGGGTGTGGTGGTGAGAAACCTCTTCGGAGAGAGCTGCTGATTCCAGGTGTCTCCCTCTAACCTTGGCACTGCAGCTGCAACATCTGCTATCATTGCTTGTAAAAAAACAACTGGTGCAATCGAAGCACTGCATAAAGGAGCATGGAGAAATTCAGAAGTATTTTTCTTTTGTGCCTTGGCTTCCTTCTAGTCCATGTAAGAGGTAAGTGACCTTTACCTTGGCTTTTTTCAAAGGCTAGATTATTAAAAATAAAAAAAAAAAACAACAAAAAAAACCCCAGAAACAAAACAAACCTTAGCTCCCTACCTCTCAAAGGGATGCTTGTTTATTTGGAAATGCTTGCTAGATTTTTTTGGGTTTTTTGTAGCTGCTGTTTCGTGAGAAGCATTCAGAAGTGTTTATGTGTACTTCACCAGTTTCTAAAGAGACACATGTCTCCGGGATGATTGTTCATAATAGTTATACTGCTTAAAGTTTGTTCATTATAATTTTTTATTTTCTCGCTGGTGTTGCTTCCCTAAAATGGTTCACAAGCTTAGGCTTGACTATAAACTTCTTTAAATGGAAGCTGTAAAATGAGAGCTTCCAGGGGAACTTACAGTTTCCAAAGAGATCCTTAGTCAAATTATGATGGCATGTTTTAAAGCCTTTCTTGGTTATTTATATTTTGAAACCTCTGAGTTTTCTTGTAAAAACAAATTCTGATTCAGTTTAAAGGTGTTCATGCTTTTATATTGGTACATATGCTTTAATAATTATAGACTAATAGTTTATTAACCTTAGTAAAAGTATTCCACACACAAACATACTTTTTCATGCAGGACTGAGAATTGAATACATTTTGTATATAATTTTTGAGTAATAAATAGCAAGAGGGAAAATGTAGCCTTTTCATACTGAGTCATTTCACTATGTTCAAACGTAGTTTCTTTCAGCAAAATATTCTTTCAAACTTTTCTTGAGGTCAAACCAGATAGACTTATCTTTGTGTGTATCAGCTATGTGGTGTGCTTATAACCTTTTCCTTTTTGTATATTAGCAATTCTGCAGAAGTTTTTAGTACAGTGTTGGCTGCAGGATGAAATCAATTGCTAATCACTAGTTCCAAAATAGCACCTTCTGCTGATCCCCCCACCACCCCTTATTTAAATGAAGTCCCTAGGAGATCTTGCAGTGATGGGCAGTGAAAAATACTTTCCTATCTTAGTTCAGTGGTTTGATTTTAACAAATGAGGAATTTTTTAGAGGTCTTCAGCAATTAGCATGGCATAGAAAGAGCTGAGCAGGAGGACTGTGCTAGCCTGCATGCTGTGTTGTAAGCAGTGATGATTCATGCATGATGATTCTCACCTCTTGGCATGCAGACTTTCTTGTTCTGTAACTGTCATATGTTGAATAGTTCTGTTTAGACAATCTGAGCATGAGCAGGCCAATTTGCATATACTCTACCATTTTAATTACAAGGGTAGTCAGCCTAATCAGTCTTCATTTATACATGTGTTAATTTAGAGCCAGTTCAGGCTCTGCTTTGGGGGAGAAGTCATTGCTGAATGTTGCTGTGGGCTTTGGGCACGGTCTTATGAATCTGGAAACTATTTAATCCATTTTGACAAGCAAACTTAATTATTTCAAGTCTGTGACAACAGCCACAGAATTTTGCCATCAAAGTATTTACTATGTTTCAGGGGATATTTACAAGAACCTCTTCTCAGTCCCAATCAAGACATAGTATGAGAAAGGCTTGGCTGTGCTGGTGAAAAGCTGGTCTAAGTTCTTATGAAAAGAATGTCTATGGCATGATTCACCCTTTTATAGGCAGCTTAATTATTTTCTAAATTGTAATCCTCTGTGATAGCATCTATAAAATACTGGATCACCACACAGATGGCACCATTCCTCTGACCATCCAGCATTTCCTTTATGTCCAGCTATCTAGTTGGCTAGACTACCTTGATGGACACATCTTGACAGAAGCATAAGAGAACCAAGAACCATATTGCACAAGTGAAATCCGATGCAGTTCAGAAATATATATGCTCACTGCAGTATTTTTAGCTGCACTCTAGCTTTTGGAATTTTCAGACTTAGGTTGCATGAAGTCTCCTATGTATTTGAGCTTCAACAACTAATTCTCTATGAGGCTTTTAGCCCAATCAAAATGAAATAAACTTCACAGAAACTTCTTCCACTGAATTTCACAGTAACATCTCTCATGAGTTCCTGCAGCTTGGCTGATTTCTAGTAATTCAGGTTTGGCTGTGTCTACACTGCCCATTTCAGGTGTGCTCAGACACAGCTTAGGTTGCTCCCTGGTAACTGAGATCATGCATCTCTTTGAAACATAGGTCCCATCTGAGCCACAAACCCGTGTGCACACCTGCAGTGGGGAAGCTGTACAACCTCTGGGCTCTCCCCTATATGGACTTGGAAGGCAACTGAGACTCACTCAGACCTGACTGCTCAGAATGCTCCTCAGGTTCCCAATGAGATACAATCTATATATCCATGGTCTTTAATGCTGACTGATAGATCACATGTTTAGCCAGTAACAAAGAGAGTGCATATATCTGAGATGGTTTACATTTACTCCATCAGCTATTGAATGCTACATAGGTAAAGGGAGAAGCAGCATTTATTGCTAGTCTGTAAGCCATGCACCTCTGTTCAAATAAGGCTTGCAAAGTTTTTGACTCAAAATCAGTTGTAGTCTCGGTTAATCAGCTGTGCACTGTATGGGGAGAAAATTGTAGACCTGTTTGAATTTGAGACCCTATGTGACTTAGTTCTGTGAATAATGTAGTTTTGAGTTAAAATAACAGGAGAGATAAGAGTCTGTTTTTCTTCTACTGCTCCATGTATCTGCAGTCCTCACTGTTCTGTGTGAGGTGTGTGGATGTGCAGAAACACTTACAGATTCAACACATTCTCTTTTGCTGCCTGACAAAAGTATGTCACTCCCAAGACCTGAACTGTGATTATCCATAGTCACATCGGTGTTATCAGCTAAGGGTGTGATTGCAGTTTGAAAAATACACATACCTGAACTGGTTGAAACACTTAACAGCAGCAGAACTCTTGCAACATCAGAGCTTGGGGAGAGAAAACAACTGGTGTAATTACTCAGCTTCTCAGGTACACTTTTCAAACATCGCTGCCATGTTGCAAGCCTGGCAGCAGTGACCAGCCTGCTGGAGTTTGTATTGTTAACTTAATTGCACCATCAATTGCCAAACCATTTCCATCCCATTGAGGGTAATAAATAACAAATAAATGTCAGAATTCTTTCAGGATTATAAATCAATAAAAATAAACCTTTCTGTGGCATTTTGCCTCATGGTAGGAGGAGAGAGATACAGTTTGTTTTGATTAGAGTCTTTCTTCCTTCCTTTCCACAGGCTGACATCTATGAACATTGTGGGAAAACACTAAAATTATTTAAATCTGACCTGTAGTACAGTGTCTTCTGAGGGCAAACACACAATTCCAGCTGAAAGAATTGGCTTGGATGGATTATGAAAATATAACAGTCCCACTTCCACTGAATCAGCTTTGCCTGTTATCAATAGATTTTTAATACATGAAGAATTTATGGAAAAGTTAAATCAAAGCAATATATTTTCAAAGAACAACAATGCTACAGAAAAAAATGAATGCAAATGCCAGAGTAGGCACTAAGATTAGCAGATAAATTGAAGTCCTTCCTTACATCCCTGGTCTAATTATACCAATGGTGAAGGAATCAGGAGCTAACCATATTGAAGGTCAAGAGCTATTTTGCATGTGTTTTACCAGTGTACCTGGTGTGAAAGTGGGAAGAGGAACATTAAAACACACTCTGTGAGCAAGAGAAACAGCAAAGCCTGGCATCTCCCTGACTGTCTATATTATATTCAGTTCCCTCTGTTGTCTCCAGACTGCTCACTGGAGAAAGCAGGGATTAGCCAGCTGGTACTTAGGCAGAGAGTGCTCACTCCGAGAGCCCAACACAGCTGTTGCCTGTGCCACACTAAGGATTTCAGTAGGAATACTCATACAGGTCTCTTGTTTGAGTACAGTTCTCATGTAATGTGACCATCATTAAGCCCTCTGACCAAACATCATTAGCTCTCAGACCAAATAGCTGAAAAGGGCTGGCACCTGCATGAACCTGTAGTGACAGAGAGAAGCTTTGGATTAAGAGCCCACACCATGGGCTAAGCTCTTTTGCCTCATGACACAAAGCTGAAAATCTGAGTAAGGTGCACAGAAACATGCAGTTGTTCCTTCATGGGAGATCCCAATTCTCTTGCTCTGCCTGGAATTTTATAGCACACATCATCTTCTGCACTCACTCTGAAGCAAAATACAAAAAAATGTATCTGTTTTATTTTATATATGCAGGGCATATTAGATCATAAAGAACACCAGTTACCTTTGAACAGAAAGGCATGTATCATAGAACTAAAAGATTTTCTTTTGTGTTTGGTGAGATTATGTTGCGCAGAGCTGAAGCAGTACTGCCACTCCTTTATTAATGCATCTTACCTGCTGGTAATTATTTAAATCTGTTGTTGTATGAATAAACGAGCAAGTCCTTTTCATTTCCCTTGCATTTAAACTAAAACCAAAAGTGGCCTAGCAAAAAATATGAAGCCAATAATAAGGTCCACATGTTGTGGTCTGTATACTGGACCTTGGATCTTAATTATAGATTTTAAAGCATACTCATTTTCCACCCCAGCATCAAGGGGTTGTAATGGAAATTGTTGTTTATGAAACTAAAGGTCCTTAAAGGAAAAACAAGCTACAGTAACATCATCAGGACATATGGATTGTGACGCTATTACATGAAAGCCATAGTACCTGCTTATTGAGATTTTGTCCACAGTGTCCACTCTGGGGCGTAAACCTTTGTGTTCTCCCAGAAATGAGTAATTTCCTTTAAACAAACATAATTGCTTCCTCAATAAAGTTGGACCAGTGCACAGATATGTTCCAAGTTCCACACATGGGAAAATACATCCTATTTTCTCATTATGGAGAAAATAGGTTTCTTGATTGTATTACAATCAGAAATGGCCTGTGCAAAGAATAACTTACAATTTCATCTTCAAAAAAAAAACCATAAAATGAGTCTCATGAGTGATTTTGGTAACATATTGATCTCTTTTAGAAAACTTTTCTTTTTCATTTTTAAGTCACAGACTTCTTTCTCAGTCTCCGTCAGATTTATAATGTTTTAATCTCATTGTATTCATGTACACAATTCCTATTTAATTACATTGAAGAAATCATACTTGTTCAGGTCTTTAAATACTGTAAAATCAACTTATTCTCCCTTTCTATCTTGCTCAGAATTAGAAGTTAGTTGCTTCTAATTTATTTGTCACACAGGTAATCTCTTCCCAAACATATGACTACTAGCAATGCACCCAAAAACAATTAATTTAATCATGTTAATGACAAAATGATTTATCTAACACACATGTACATATATGCATTTAGGTGTCTGTCCAGAAACATGTATAAACAAATACAAACACATTTTCTCATGGAATTTAGCTTCCTTATTAATACTAGGCTATGCTAATTAAAAACCTGAGACGTTAATTTCATTTGTCACATAATCCAATCCTCACTTAGAAATATTCATTGCTGCCTTATTTAAATATGCATCATTTTAAGGGCCACAAGCTGTGTTCATATGAAGACTGAAAACTGCAGTGATGTCATGGCAGCCTTTTGTCAGAAAACTTGACTGCTGTTTTCATGACAAACTGGTAACACTCACCTGCAGAATCCAGCCTTGTTCCTCATAAATTCAACTCAAAAGCTGTGGGACCTCAGACCCTTGTGATCAAATAGAGTTAAAGGGTGGTGGATCCATTCAACATTTAGATAACAAATTAAACCATGGACAAAAGGTGCTGCTGTCTTCATTTTAGTGACTGGATATTTGGGTCACATTTTCAGAAAACTAATATTCAAAATTTTTGAACACTAAATGCAGTCGTGCCTGAGGACAAGACTTAAAAGCATTTTTTTCGAATTCTCTGTTATGAATCATTGAGGACCACCCACAAAAAACATTATTACTGTCATTTTATCTCTTTGTCAAAACAGGGATACTCCCAGAAGAAAGGTTAGAAGTAATGCCAAGAACTAGCTGAAAAGCAGTAATAGCAGAGACAACTCTGAGATAATATCACCTGCACAGCTAAATCTCTTCACAACTTTATCCACATAAAAACAAACAAACAACAAAGCTAACAGCAACAAACACAAAAACCCCAACCAATTAAAAATAAACCAGTGGAACAAAGCTCTTTCTGCCTCAGTAAAATTTCTTTCATTCTCATTATCATCAGTAGATTTCCAACTCCTTCTATTATGGAAGCTAATCAAAAAAAATAAAAAATAAAAAAAAGTGGAGAA
The DNA here is from genome assembly GCF_001522545.3 of Parus major. NCBI lineage: Eukaryota > Metazoa > Chordata > Aves > Passeriformes > Paridae > Parus > Parus major. The sequence goes on from NC_031768.1 coordinate 34,481,280, forward strand.
TTAATTTATTTCAGCCTGTTTGTTCTGTGGAGAGCTTCACTAATTCATTTCCACTGTCATTTATTTCAAAGTTCTCTGAAGTGACTGCAGCTCCTACTGAGAGCTGTTTTTTGAGACTTTAATATGGTTTGCTGTGGATAAAGTCTGAGCTGTTCAGCTATTTAACCGTTATCCTCCTTAAATAAGATTCTTAAAAATGTCTAGGTACAGTCTCAGGAATGGAAATGATCATTTAAAATTCTGCTCCACCGAATCCTACTCCTTGTGGTCATTTGATGTTATTATCAGAGGAAGCTGGCATCTAAGTCCAAGCAGTCTTTTGGTTTATTGCAGTATAATTTACCATGCTGCACAGATACAAACTGCCCATCTGTCAAAGTTTATGTTCACATAGTCGAAGAGATTCCTGTCTTGCTCCCAGGCAGTCATTCTGTATGGGTGTAATTTTTTTTTATTGCTTGATTTATTATCAGAAATAATTTTTGAAAAAATCCATCTGAATAATTCCTGCAGGAGATTTTCAGTCTTCTTTTTTCTCTTCTTAAAATTTCTGTAGCTTTCTTCTGCTTCTCTCTTGAAGTCTTAAAGCATCTTTTGCCTTTCATACCTTTTTCATAATAGAACAGACATACAATAGGAGAGGGAAATGTTTGTATCATCCAGAAAAAGGCAGTAATGTAAATTACTGTAATGGTTACTGTAATGTAAAGTAATGGTTTCAGTCTGTTGTTTTGCTTTAGTTCTCATGCAATCGAAAGCATTTGCATCATCTTGCTTGAATTTCTTAATCTGATTAGATTCTACCTTCTATTTTTATTTTTCCCTAACTTCAAATAAATATTCTACCTGAAAGTTTTCCACAGTATTTCTTCCTTCACAAGATGATTTTGGCACATTCTCTTTACAGCATTAAGACCTCAGTATTTGCTTTCCATATTGTTAGTTCCTGCATGTCATGCCCTGTAACAAAGAAGCTGGTTTGGTCAAGAGCACTTTGGTATTACAAAATTTTTTTTCATGACTCATTTTCTGATTATGGCTACAAAATTTATTCCTGATGATTCACTCCAACAAGAAATGGTTAGCCATTGATGATGGTATCCTGAGGCAATGGGGTTCAGTTCAGACAGCCTCCTCCAGTACTCAGGATGCTGATCAAAAATGAGAATTTTACCAGAGGACAAAATCAAAGGACTGTCAAGCTTAAGTTGCTTGTACTTCTGGCACTGAAGAAATGCTTCAGAAAAAAGATAATTTGACCATATAAGTCAAGGCAATGCCAGGTTGTCTGCCCGTGCCTAGCATGTCTGCATGAAGATCAAAGGGTTCCATGGCCGGGGTGACAGCCCATGGGCAGAGGCTCAGGGCCAGCAAGGACTGGTGGTGCACTCAGGGCTCAAGCAGAAAGTCTCTTCTGATGAAACAACTTGTTTAATTTACATATTTATATATTCAATGGATTCATATCAAAAAACCCCAACCTGTCAGTGTCTTGGATTATGGCCTTAATAATGGCTTTAAATTGAAAGAGAATAGTTTTAAATTACATATTAGGAAGACTTGTTTTTTACTGTGAGTGTGGTGAGTCACTGGAAGGGGTTGTCCAGGGTTGTGGATACCCCATCCCTGGAGATGTTCAGGGTTGAGTAGGTCACTGAACAATCTGGTCTAGTGGAAGGTGTCCCTGGCCGTGGCAGAGAGTGTCGTAAATAGATGGTCTCTAAGATCCTTTCCAACACAAACCATTCTGTGATTCTATGATTCCATGACTATTGTTCACCTGAAGACCCAATCAAGTTATTGAACTTGGCAATGTTGGGTGAAGGGCCTGGGCAGAGGAGGGAGAGGTGGCCAGACAAGGCAACATTGCAACAAATCAAATAATAAAGAGATAACGTGCCACTCTGATAACATTTCTGGGAAAGTCTTATGCTGTTACCTGTTTTTACTCACCAAACACAGTCCTCTTAATATTTTATTGGAGAAATTTTGCTATAGAAGCCATTCCTACTTTGCATTCCAGCCTTGTTTTATCTCTTAATCAGACCCCATCTATAATTAAGTTCACAGACTTACATTAAAATCCTCGTGGGAATCAAAACATTTCTGCTTTTTATTCCTGCTCTGACTGCTATTTGAGGCTCACACAGTGTTTCACCACTGATAATTAATCTTTCTAGAAGCTCTTTGACACAAGCAAGAGCTATTATTCAGGAACAGTGATTAATGAGAAGAATGCCATGAAGATGTACAGGACCTGTCAAGATGAAGGAGCTGAGCTGAACCCTGAGCACTGCTGTGCTGACAAACCTCTGGCAGCCTCTTTCTGTTCCTCAGCTTCTGCACTTCAACAGTGCCGCCTTTCTTGCTGTGAAGTGTTCAAGACTTGCCAAGAAAAACTCCTCAATGAACAGTTTGGTATTAAGCCTTTTAAAAGGGATGATAGACATATATAGCTCAAGTGCAGCTTGAGGCTTACTCGGTAGAGCACAGTAATGCATTTCTGTTTAGGGAAGTCATAGCATGTCCTAATTTTTGTGCGTTTGTGTAGGCTGATCTTATATTTGGAATGCAAACACAAGGATGATGCATCACCCTGGATGAAAACTATTGGATACATATTCTGCAAACGTGTTTCATGAAGCCTGTATATTACAAGGAAAGTGGAGGATTGTAGAGTTGAAAGTAAAACTCACATGAATAACTGAGTGTGTTCAGTTCAAAGACATCTATTTCACTTTATACATTTAAAATATTTTCCAGTTTTCTTTGCCTGCTAACTTCAAAACTACAGATGCTAATTACTCTGCTGTGACATTTAAAGACATTGTTGTAACCCAACAGAGAAAAGGAAGAATTTTTTTCCCTTTTCTGATTTTTTAATTTATGGAGGAAACTAAATTAGGTAAACACATCTTGGTATGTTTTACTTGTGGCCCATGTTACAGTAAGATTTAAAAAAACAAAGTTGATTTGTTTTGCAAGTGATCACAAGGCAGGCTTGACAGTGAAGCTTCTTGCTAAGCTGAGCCAGTAAAATAATAATGAAGATATTAAAAATTCTCACCTAATGATTTTGGTTCACAAGTACTCTGCTGAATGCTACTTTCAGCTGTCTCCTGGCAATAATCCTGTGCCCTCTAACTGGCAACCTATGTTCTTCAAAGGGGTGTTTGCACAGCAGGTGAATATGATAGCATGAGAGAGCAGCTTCTCTTTGGCCTACCTGAACAAATAACTTCCTTGAGTTAACTGAGCTCCTCTCACAGTCATTCAGGACTGTGCTGCACAATGATAGCTGACAGCTTGTTCTGAGCCTGCTGCTTTTTGGATGGGTTTTTCTACTGCCTCTTACTGATGTAAGAGGCTCTGTGCAGAGCCCTCAGGTCTGGAAGTGTTGAAAACCTTCCTGCTGACTTAAGTATCTTCTGTCACATTTCTTCTAGGTCAACGTGATTTTGATTTAGCTGATGCCCTTGATCACCCTGGTATGTAAGTCTTCTATCCTTATTTTACTATGGCATTTACATCTAATAATAAGTCTTTTTCCTTGAGGAATGGAATATGAAGTGGCTACTACTTGCGTTAAAGATACACGGAACTGGACAATGCTAGATTTCAGTGTTTCTATCGAGAAATTAAAATCTTTAAAACAAACAAACAAAAAAAATTGTTTTGAAAACATATTCCTTCATTTTTGGCTTCTGCTGTGACACATAAAGATTTATTGAAAGTATCTCTCTACATTTGCAGATAGCTGCTTTTGTTAAGTTGAAGCTGTTAATGTTTATTGGCATGTCATTGTGTCCAACAGATGACATAATTACCAGGAAGCCTACAGTGATCAGAAGACCAACAAGACCTGTGTTCAGTGAGTAATAAATATTGGGGCATAAAACTGATTCTGTATATGTAAAAAACTTTCACATGAGATTCTTCATCATATTTTCTGCTATGCTTTATCTGAGATAATGTGTGAATAACAGCTGTCTTCTTAAAGTAAAATAAGTGCTCTTTTGGTAATCACCAATTACATGTCTTTACTGCTTCCAGTAAGGTGCTCAAGCATGGGTGAGCATGCTTGAGCATTATTTCCTGAAGACCTTCTTCACACTTTTCTAGATTGTTCTGAGCTCCATGAGAGTATAACAGTGGGTAACTGTTGCTAAAAATGGCTAACAGTTCCTCTACTTATTTTTCCTTATTATCTTTACTTTTTGTGTATTTATTCATGACACTTGATAACAGAGTTGGAAAAGAATCCAAACAAATTTCTATTCTTTCTTCTTACCGTGTATTTGATCCATATTATCCAGCATTGATTGCTACAACCACCTCTGTCAGAAAGGAAAAAAGGCTCTAAACAGTGGAAAGCTGTAGTCCTGAGAATGCCAAACAACAAATTCCAATGAACACTTGTTAATGTTGAAAAAATCCAAATTCCAAACAAGAGCAAAATTTCATTTGTGATGGAACAATTTAGGACAACACAGATTTTTTTTTTTTTTTTCAACTAAACTACACTGGATAACTGTCTATCAAACAAAATGCTTGGCAAAACTGGATTTAAAAAAAAAAAACACCAAAAAAAAAAAAAAAAAAAAAAAAAAAAAAAAAACCCAAACCACCCAAACAATAACTTTAGGTCTTTTTCTGGACAAACTTTGCTATAAGATTTTAGGTGCATGAAAGTAGTGACACTTTCCACACAATTCTTTGGTGCCCTCTTTGAACAAACGGGGCAGTATTTTGTGAAAGTGGTAGCCATTATATATTTTAATGGCTGCATTCTTCCTTCCCACTTCATTTGGAAAACAAAATTTGTGTCTGGCCTAGATTAGAAATATCTGTCTTTTTAAAAATATTGCACCAAATGTGGATTTGTTCCCATCTAATGTAAACATTTCAAGTTATTTGAACTGTGCCCTAAAATACTTTATCCTTGGTCATGTTTAAAAGTAGCTTAGGGTGTCAATATCTGCACTGAAGCTGCCTCAGTCAGATGAAAGGAATTTTTATTATTAGAGACTCCTAAATACGTTATAGATATGATCAGATGAATATCTGCCCTAACCAAATCCACTAATTTTTGGGCAGGAAGAACTCCATGTTTTTCAGACTATATCAGAGTTTCCTTCAGTTCTACAGAGGACTGGAGAGAGTTTAAAAAAGCAATTAAAACTTATTAAAAACCCAATCCCACAGTGTTACAAATCAATTATTGGATTTGGAAAGTGCAGGAAGATGGTACAAAAGTATGTTTTAGCATCTGTTTAATGTTTCATCTTAACTTCTGCTATGTCTCATTCAGAAGTGAGGCTCACTGAGATTTTAGTTCAGCTGAGGCCAGTTACAGGCAATGTCCACTGGGCATCCCATGCACCTCTGCCTGAGCTGAAGCTCTCCTGTAGGCACCTCCCTAGTGTAGCAAAATTCATTACAAAATTTAATAGAAGGTAATGTTTATTTACAAAATCTCGAGTTGTTCCTGCATTCTGTTTAATTCAGCCATATCCTCACACCTACATGCTCGTGAGCACCAAGATGTGTATGCTTAGGTGGTCTGGTGAGCATTGGTGCAACATGAGACAAAGCTTGCCACCTACTGAGCTCTTATCCTGTCTCTGTTCTTCTTCTTGATCAGAAATGACAAGTAGAATCCACAGACCTTTTATATCCTTTAGGAGTAATCAGATATTATAGAGAGGTCCTTTGTCTTATAATATTTCTCACTCCAGTGTCTCTGGACCTTTGGTCAGGTTGCTTCCCACTATCTTTTTTTTTCCCACTTGTTTGGAGTACACAGGCTACGTGCACAGACTTATTTTCTGTGTGGACAATCAGAAAAGCAGTGATATGCTGCAACCTTTGGTGTTAGAATGCCTTTCTGCTTTTCCTCTGCTGATAAGTCATCTGTGCTGTCATCAGAGCACAGGCCTGCTGGTTTTGACAGAAACAACACATTCCTCAGTTTTACTGCTGGGGACAGTGACCTTTATTGTTTATTCTTTTAACACTTTGCTGTTTTTTCTGGTCCCAATACACACATGCATTTCCATTTTTATGTCATTCATATCAACCTTAGCATTTCTGCAAGAGGTCTCTACATGAACCCTCCAGAGCAGAACTTGCATTTTACCTGACTTCTTCATCTCAATAATAAATTGAGTCCAGTTTTCAATTTATTGCTTCTTACAGTGTTAACATTTGACAGGTAAAGGTATTTTTGAAATTAAACTCTCTGCTGGGCAGACACAGGGAGGATCTACACCTGACAAGAACAAACCAAGTCATGTATTATGAATTTATTTTCCTGCCAGATTTCCTGGTGACATCAAAGCATTTCTGAGTTGTTACCCAAATGAGACTAGATACTAAGCAAAAGCAGCTTCCCACTCTTCCTAGGTATGAAGAACAGAAGAAAGCAGATTTCTGCATAGTGACGTTCCTGTGTTTCAGGAATTCTGACACATATATAATGAAAAAAAAATGTTTCATTGAGAGTCTATCTAATATTCTGTGGCAACAAGCACTGTTACCAAAATTTACATAGGTTTTGCTATCCCTTTTCTTTTGATTCACTGTGTCACTCCACATATAACCATCAAGGAAGAGATTTTTGGAGTTACAGCATTCATCTAAAGTATTTCTTTCAGAACACACCATCATTCCATACACACCTTAAAATACCACCCACATACTCATCTCCACACCTGTGTGTCAGAAACAGAGTCCCTGTTTACGTATCTGCAGCTCTTGGACAAATTGTTTTTTGCATGGAATGATTCCATCCCAGGTACAGCGAGACACGTGTATGGTGCTGGGCAATGGTCACAGCCTGTTGTTTTACTGGGTAACTTTCACATACAGACATTTAAATCTATTTAAAAAACGTTACAGCTCAGGCAAATAAAATCAGAGTGTCTCCCAACCTCAGACAGGAGTATATGATTGCCTGAAGCAAAGGGGTCACCATGACCCTTACATAAATTAGTTGATTCAATCTCTCCCTGAGTAGGTTTATTGCTCCCTAGTATTTGTTTTTGAAATGGGTATTCAGTGTTACATAAATTAGTTGATTCAATCTCTCCCCAGATAGGTTTATTGCTCCCTAGGATTTGTTTTTGAAATGGGAATTCAGTTTTTGCAGTTCAATAAAGTACACTTAAGCCAAACATACATATACCAATTTTAACCACAGATATAAATGTTAATAATTAAGTATATTTTAAGAATGGGTACAGTTACATATTTTAACATAACTAATTTTATTTTTTTTACTTACAAATATATTAAAGAGGTATTGATCTTTATTTAACAGTAAGATATATTTTGATATCATTTAAAACAGAAAAAAAAACTTTTTGGTATTATGAGTAGAAAATACTGTGGTATTTGTCAGTGTGTGGGAAGATGTTAGACTCTGTTAGAGTTTTCAAGAAAAGTGTGATGAGTTATTTGAATTTGTGGCACTGACTTGAAAAAGGTGCTTGTCAAACGTGCAGTTGTACACATTCTAATGAAAATAATATTTTATTTCCTTCAATAATTGTTTGTTACTCACTTTTCTACATCTTCCTCCTATTCATTTTTAGACAATGATCTGAATTTGGGAGATGCTCTTGGTGGGGGTGAGTACTCCCTTGTTTTCTTGAATACAAGGGGATTTTTTTACTTTCATAGTCTTTTTCTGACCTCTTCCTAATCTTTAAAAAGTGATTTCAATACTGCAGGAGGTGCTATGGTCATGAGCATTATTACAGCTTATGTAGATGCAGCCCTTCTGCCTGAGGCTGTCATGCAGAGTGGGGACAGCACCTGGTCCCAGCTACCTTTGAGAGCTTCCAGCTGCCCTACCTTGCATGAACTCAAGTTAGCTGGGGCTTGATCTACCATGGCAGAGCACCCCAGGCATGGCTGCGGAGAGCAAACGTGGCCCAGTTGTAACTCTGCTGATGGAAAATGAGAAATTCAGGAAGGAATGTTTCAGAGATGAGCACTGGTAAATACAGCTTTAGCTTGAAGCAGTCAAGCTGTTGTAACATGCTGTTAATTTCCAGATATTCCCATAACACCCAGCCCTGACCTCAGCAGTATTCACATTACTCTACTGAGCTGTGCAGACATGAAATCCTTGAGGTTGGGAATTTGTACACCAAATTTTACTTAGGGTATTTAGAGATATACCAAGGATGTGAACTACTCTAGAAAGGTTCTTGAATACTGCAGTTACCCAAAGTGCAATTAGTATTGAATCAAAGCCTAAAATTCCACTTTAATCACAGACACAAAAGAAAAATTGCTTCTCAGCCAATTGCACAGATCCTTTGAACTAGCTGCAGTGATCTGATTTACTCATGTTTCAGTCTCAGAGAATGGGTGAACACTTAAATATTGGGAGGATTTTTCCCATTTCCAAGTTCCCCTGTATCAGTTCATGCCTTTGTTTGAATGACATAGTAGTCCACATTTTACCAAGCTGAATCTAATTTTGTTAATAATTGCCATGTTTATATTTTCATGTACTCTTCCCTGTAAAAATTCTTCCATTTCTGCAAGCTTTTATTGAGTACTCTAATGATATTAAAGATATTGACTAAAATATTAATTAATAGCTTAAGTATCTTAACGAAACCAAATATTTTCATTCCAAGGGGAGAATTGTATTTCCATTGTTTTTTATTTCTTTGTTCCATTTTCAGTTCAGTTTCTTAACTGACCTTCATACATGGTATAATCAGGTTAAAGTTATGTGTCTTGTTATCAGTACTTCTGAAGACATTTTTTCACCAGCTGTGCCACACAATATGTGGTTTATGCTTAGAGAAGACTAAGTGCAGCATCATGATAAAAATTAAATGTGGGATTGGTGGTTTTCTGCTTGTGTGCCACAGTGAGTCTTAGTTCATTACATGGAGAGCTGGAACAGAGCAAGTCCTTCCTCTACTGAATACAATTAATTGGGCAAAGTGATTCAGCAAAGCTTTATGACTCTACCCTATAACCCATTGGCTGTAGGCTAAACTCACTTGAAATTAAGCATACACCAAAATAATTTTCTGGATCAGAACCTAAATGATGCTCAGAAACAGAAACACTGTATTTAGCAGCTAGGCAAGAAGAAAACATAGTCATAGGGCAACTGGCATGTTTGAAAGGTGAAAGGATGGAGAGGGAAATTGCTATTTATTTCTGTGACCTGATTTTGATCTGTGCAGAGTTAGATTCACTGTCTGGCTATGAGAATAGTGAAATATGTGGTTGAATTTGTTGAGAAACAGGTGGCAAGAGAAGACTGACTCTATACATGCAGAGCAGCAACCCTAGATATTAAATTTGTCAAGCTTTGACCTGAGTGAGCTCTTCAGCATTATATATGCAGTTTGGAAACTGTTTTTAGTCATCAGACCTCCTGCTCTATCCAATGCATTTCTTGCTAATCCTTTGGCAAGAAATTAAGGCTAAATTCTAGCACAAAGTCCTAAACAACAGCAAAGCTGAAGTCTGATTTCATTTTGCACAGTTTAAGAGCAGAAAATTCATTATGCATTAGATAAATTCAGCATCTGTTAGATGAAACTAATCTGCAGGCCTCATAAATACCTGCTGATGGCAATGAGATAACCTGTTGCCTCCTGTTCAAGCTAGAACATCAGCTTCTCTGTTGGGTTTAAATAACTGCACCACTGACACTCACAGTGGCACATTGCACCTCCCAGCTGTCACCTTTAAACAATGTTAGCACTTGCCAGCTACATATGAAATATTTTCTCTCAATGTTTTTTTTGTGAATCGTTCTCTTCTTTTGAAACTATTCCCTGTTCACTTCCAAGTCAGTTTTTGTAGCTAGCTATTTGTTGATATAGCACTTAAATCTTCTTAACTACTGACCAGGTGTTTTTCTTAATTCATGGCAGGAAAAATTAGAAATTGGTATAAATGTTTTCATTTACAGTTCCCAGTTTTGCCTGTTAATCATCTAACAATATTAATTATTAATAGGTGACATCTCAAGAAAACCTTTATACCCACCTCTTCCACCACGCCCGGGAACTTACGGTAATTCTGGTAAGACTACTTCCTCTTAAGAAAATGTAGTGCTATCAGCTATTCAGAGCAGACATTTTAAATACTTTAATCTCTTATTTCTCTAGTAATAGCTTTCATCATCCTTTCCCTACATATTGCTTTTGTAGTCACTGTTTCTGACCCAGAGTTGAAAAAGCTTTTTTCTAAATGTTAGTGTTGATATTACAAAGTTTTTCTGTCTGTTCAAAATGTGAGACACTGCATCTTAAGTGGCATGAGACTAACATTTAATCTTGTTTGCATTTTCATTTTGGGCATGTATACACTGAACTATGCAAAGGTTCAAATTTGACGTCTAGCCACAGGGCAAGGATAAACCTGTGTTCAAATCAGTTTGAGATGTGCATCTGAGGTGGCCCTGGGGCATACAGCAGATGGGGCTGGGCAGCCTGCATTGCATTTGGGTTTGGTTACAGACACTTGCTTAAATGAAGTAAATGTGGCATATCTATTCTCTCTCTCACCCTGCACCTATACTTTGGGTATGGCTGTAGTGGTGAGCTGTGGACAGGTCCTTCAGGAGTCTTTCCTGGAAAGGACCCACCAACTCTGCTTCGTGGATCACTGGGACTCCAGATCTCCATATTACATAAGGATTTGTGTTACAGACAGTCTAAGCCCACATATCCCACAAGTGCCCAAAACAGACACAGAATACATAGACACCAATAATGTCAGTACTTCAGCTTTCAGGTAAATTTTGGTAGGTGACTGTTCAGTGTAAGACATGTGACCCATCCATCATGTCGGTCCTGGGATTTACCTCTCCCTAGAGCACTACAAAAGGAGTGGACAAGGGAGGTGAAGGGGCTACCATTGTAGATAATTTTGCAACTGGAATCTTTATCTTGCAGGAGGTTTTGATGACTCAGATCTCCTTGATGGAAAGCCTTTACCACCAGGTAACATTTGCCTATTTCCCTTGCAACGTGTTCCTAGCACCTGTAAACTGGAGCTAGTTGATTTTGCTTTAGTGATAATCTGTTTGTCTTTGAAGTTATAGGACCAGACTCTGCTATTTTTATTTAGGTTAGCTATCCTCCATGAAAAAACATGGTTTTGAGCCTGAGGTTAGAACTTGAAATGTATTCCAATACATTTTTTAGCATTCTAGCATATGCCAGAAGCCTGTGGGTTTTTATTTCTTTGAATTCAGTAAGTAAAGTCCAAAAGCAAGGGGCATGCTGAAGTAGATGGACCAAGACTACAATCTTGATGTAAACTACTGATAAATGATCTGATTGTCTGATAGTAGAGAAGAGATAGAGTACACTGGCCTCCCTGTGAAAACAGCTTGATGTAGCCTGTTACACATGGTCCTTCTATTAGATGATAACATTCCTCCCAAAAAGGAAGCATCAAGAGGATGAACAGTTATTCCTCTGCCAGCCATCAGTGGGGAGTGGAAGGGGAACTCCTCTCTTGTAGACTTGTTGGGCCACCCCTTTTGCCCTTTGTACATCACACTTTGCTGAGTAAATACCTAGTTCTCAAAACGGGATGACAAATTTTTCTTTGATGAAACTTCACCCTCTATTCCAGGAGAAGAAGAGCATCATTTCAATCATGGAGGGAACACAGGTATAGTAAATAATTTACATTATTCTACAATTGATTTCTGATCTTTATGAAATATTAAAACAATGATAAAGTAGCATATATAATAAACTAGGCTTTAAGACATCATCTTCACATCAGCTGTAATAAAACACAATTTCTATTCATCTCCCTAATTCTATAGTTTCACCAAACTATTTTCATAATTTGGTAAAGCCACACTTTAGTAGACAATATACTTGAGACAAACCATTCAAGTGCCTCTGAAAAAAAACCCATTCTCTTTCTTTTTTCACAGATTCGGGTCTAATAGCTGGAGTTACATCTCCTGTAATTTCTGCTTTTGTAATACTGGTTGTTGGATCAATAGCAGCCTACAGCGCCTACAAGAATAAGAAACTTTGTTTCAAGCCACGTGGTAAGGCCCAAAGAGTTTTCCACTGATTATAGTGCTGAAGTAGATGGGAATTTGACAAACACTTGTCTCTGCCCCCACAGAGGTGCCTGACAGCTGTGGCTCTCTGTGTGGAAACCAGCCTGGGTGGCCCAGATCAGCCTCAGAAAAGCTGGCAAAGAACACCCACAGTGGGAATACTGAATGTTCAATTTTCATTTTTCAGGTGGGGCTACTGTGTAAACCACTGCAAGAAGAGTTGCTGTCTGATCACAGGCTCCTTTGGTTGGTGACATTCTACATTGCCATTCCAACAGAAGAAAATCTCCCTCTAATGACCGTTTCCTGGAGACATTGCAATCCTGCTCTCTCTAACCTGATGTCACTTTTGCACCTTGAGTTTTATGTCATCAAAGATATGCTTAAAACATCCAGGGATTGTATTGAACTTTCTGACCTGCATTCATAAGGGCTGGATACAGATTTTGACTCAGAACTTATCTTAAGTACAAAGAAATCAAGTTTGATTTAAGCTAAAAGTTGAAAGATTTGGGTTTGTGAGGATTTGAGTCACCAAATAAATTTTTTTTCTGTTTTCAAAATTAGCCAAAAAACTTAATTCTTCTGATAGAATTGGGATAAGGACTTTGCTATTTCCTTTCATGCTTGTTGGGTTTCTCCAGTATATTTCTGTAATGTTTACTATGTTTAAAGAAAAATTGTAGTTGTCAAAAGGATTAAAAATTTGAATGCGTTTACTTTGTATTTATGTCTAAACACTGGCAAAGCGAAAGGAATTGTAGCTAGAAAATTCCTTCTTAATTTTATAATAAATAATAAAAAAGATTATGTATATTGACAAACCACTGTTTGAAATACAATAGAGAGAAAGACATGCTAATTTTATTTATTTATTTATTTGATAATTACTGAAATGGTAGTTAGCTCTTCTCAGGAACTAGAATTTCACTTAAGTTTAATTTCTCTTCTTGAAAACTTAGGCTTGACTCTAGGAACCTTTGAAGGCATTAATTTAGCAAGATGGTTTTTTTTTAAAAAAAAACATATTATTCCTAACTTCTGAAGAGGGAAAATTGGTACAAAACTTTTTCTGATTCATTTAGAATGAGTGTGTGATGCTTCAGCCTCTAAAATCTAAGTCATAATGACTTTTAAACTTCGTACTATGTGGAGATGTGGTTGACATAGTTTTTCTTGCTAGACTGTTTCATGTCTTTCCCTCATTCCTGACTGACCTTTCTATGCTAACAATGTAGACAAACCTATCACAAAAACTGACACTTTTCCTGTCTCTCTATCTTCATTTAGCTAACTGGATCAAAAAAACAGCAAGTGAATGAAATACAGATGAAAGCTGGCAAAACTAGCTTTTACTAGTTAAATTTATGTATTGCAGAATACATAAATTTTACTAGTAAATAAATGTATTGCAGAATTATGTCAGTTATTACTGACATAATTCTGCAATACAACCATTTTAGCTAACTTTTAAAGCATAAGGAAACTGGTGTGGTTTTATCTTCATTTTATAGCAAAGCATGGTTTTTTTAGAAGAATTCCATTTAAATGGAGATGAACATGATTTTGTGTTTATTACATCATTGAGAGGAAGACATATACTAAAAAATACTTTTTCATAAAATAAAATACTATTTATCTAAATTGTATTTTAAATGGATATATATCAGTTGCTTGCTTAGATGCCACTTTTTTTTTTTTCCTTCTGATCCTGGAAGAAATGATAACATACATCAGTTTAAACATAGAAACATCTTGACAACATACAAACAAACAGATGCCTTTGTGGCTATCACTTTCAACTTATGAATGAAAAAATATTTTTAATATGGTTTTCAAGAACATTTAATATTTCTTTTAAAATATTATTTTTCCATGTTAATAGTTAATCCAGATTGACATATATTTATTCAGATAGACATGAAGATTTGATTAATGAAATCAAACAGCAAGTGTTTTGATGTTACAACTTCAGTTGTTTGTTCAACCATGAAAATATATATTTTGCTTCTTTCTCTTCAATATTTTCAATAAACACCTGCAGTGTTTTATCTAAGATGACTCAAGTTTTGTTTTTTTTGTTTGCTACCTTCTGTGACATATGAGAATTGGTACCTTCTATATACAAGTTCAACTGTGTCCCACTAGGGAAAAGAAGGAAATGCTTCAAACTAAGGAAAAATTAAAGGAGAAAAAACCCCAGTATAATCAAAACAGCTTAACTATCTATTCTTTTTTTCTCTATTTTTTTTAAGTGTCTAGAGAAGGATCTATGTGCAACATTTTTGGTTTTGCTATACTATGACAATTTATTTAACATTTTTCATAATATTTTCAAAATAATTTATTATTTGTTGATATTAATAGCCAAAACCCAGATTTATTATGGAGAATTTGAACAGAACTTATGAATCAGAATGGATAAACCCTGACTACCCAAGTGTTTAGCCCCCTGAAGCTCTTTGGTCTAATTTGTCAGCATATATCCAATATATCAATATACCAGTGTGCAAGGTAGACTTTTAGATGTTAATATCCCTTTTAACTAGAATGATGATGATGATAAAAACAAATTTATAATTATTGTAGTAACTATCTCTATTGTTATTATTTCAGGTAATTGAGGGGTTATGTAAGGGAGCTCTAGTGTATTTAAATTTGGATGGGAAGGTAGGAAGGAATATTAACTGGCTGTTAGAACATCAGAACTCTAGATTGTGTTATGGCTCTGATACTTATAATCTACTCTATACTGTAAAAAAAGGTTGCTGGCACACAAGTAAAATAGATTATCATCTAAATGTAGACATCACTTTTATTACTAAGAAAATGCTTTTTTTTAGTCACCAAGTCCCCCAGCTGAAATAGATCTGCCAGTAAAATTATCTACAACAGCAATCATGGTGGTGATAGGCATGTTGTCTCATTGACTTGTCTACATAAGCCAACACAGATCCCTGAGAATTTTGTTTCTCTGGGATAAATAAATATTCATTTCCTGTGTGTGTATGCCCATCCTTCCTTCCTTTAAACACCTCACCATGACTACAGAACAATGACACCTTCTTCTCCAGTGGACCTTTAGGATTCTCCCAGGGAGTGAGAGAACAAAAGCTTCAGCTTGGAATGGCAACAGAGATCTCTTCAAATTCTTGGAAATAAAGTTTTAAATAGTTGAGTGTTACCACTGGGCATTTTTTTTCAGCAGCACACTACCTGAAAGTTGAACTCTGCTACATAGACACTGATGTTCACAGCACATTTTGACACAAAAATGCCTTGGCTGAACCACATTGGCCTAAAATTACCTTGCAGAGACACTGTATGGCTGAATTACGTCACAATTATATGACTTCTAAGCCAGAGGCAAAAACATGCTGTGCAAGCAGGTGTGCATTTATTTATGCACTTGTGAAAATATTTACAGCCTTCTGAATAGCACAAGTTTCCTGACACTGAAAACATCTACTTGCTTATCTGGGTGACAAGTTATCAGACCGTGTGTATCCGCAGGGGATACGAAGGCCGCAGGGAGTTTGGAGTAGACTCCCTGAATTACGGTGCCCCCCGTGTACCTGGGTGACCACATACCACTCTGGAATCACCCTCTTCATGCTCCTTTGTCCAAGCTCTGCCGCCTTCACCATCTCAGAGGTCGGTGTTTATCTCTGGGCGCTGCGCTGCGGAGCGTCCCCAGCCCGTGTCTCTTCCTCTCGGGACCTGCGGGGCGAGGAGCCTTTGTGGCAGCGGCTGAGACTCGGCGGGCGCCCAGAGCATCGCGCAGGGGGCGGAAAGGGACGGGAGGGAACAGGAGGAAAGGGAGCGAGGGTTTCTCCCATCCCGGGCTGTGCCAATGGAGCGGGAGCGCTGGAGGAGCCGCGCCCGGCGCTGGGCAGGTGCGCGGGCCGGGTCGGGCTGCGGGGCCGGGTCGGGCTGCGGGGCCGGGTCGGGCTGCGGGGCCGGGCCGAGCTCGGGGCCGGGCCGAGCTCCGGGCCGTGCAGCCCCGGGAGCGGGGTCGGGCCGAGCTCGGGGCCGTGGAGCCCCGGGAGCGGGCGGCAGGAGTGTGCCCTCCTGACAGTAAAGCCCACAGCGGGGGCGGGGTGGGTCGTGCCGCCCCCCCGCCATGGTCTCCGCCGCTAATGCCTGTTCTCTGCTGCTGCTGCGCAGGAGTCCCTGCGGATGTAGCTCACCTGCCGCTCCAGCAGGAAGGAGGCTAATCCCATCGCTCGGTCAGCGGCCCCCCCGCTCGCAGGTGAGGCGGCGAGCCCTGCCCGGCCGGGCCCCGGCGGCACAGCATGTCCGGTGAGTACCCCCAGCAGCCAGCACCGCGCCCGGCCGGCCTGCAGCAGCCTCTCGGGGCTGACCGCGATGGGCAGCGCGGCCTGCAGCCCCCACAGGGCTCTTGCCCTTCTTACATGCCGGTGCCCTTCTTACATGCTCTTCTTACATGCCGGAGGGTCTCTGCTGTTTTCTGATCAGCAGAGAGCTGTGCTGTCACGAGCAGCTCCAGAGGAGGATTTTAACTGTCTGGGTGATGGGGTGAAATAGGTGAACTCATTGACGTACTCTTCTTGTATGTCCAGCTTGGCCTGCTCAGGTCTCTGCATGTTTCCCTGGTGGCTCCCCAGGGTGACGGGCTGGGGATGGCTACCTCAGTCTAAGGCAGATTCAGAGAAACTTTTCTCGTGCCTCTCCTTACACAGCAGTGGTATTGGTCTTGATCACTTATCCTTAAAGCCATGAGTTACTTGGTTTTGGGGTAATCACACGGGGTAGGTGCAGGTGCTGTTCTGGTTCTTGAACATACTCAACTTTTTTCCTTTCTTCTCGGTTTTGAGAGGACCACCTCCCACAAATCTTGGTTTATTGAACCATTTGAAGGGTGTCAGTCATCTGGACTGTTGATTGCCAGGTTTGAATTCATGTACGTGGCACTTCAGCACTGGGAAGATGCAGAAAATGAATCTGCAAAAAAAAGCACTGTGGTTTTGTTTGGTTGAATGGAGTTTTTAAGTTTGGGTTTTTTGTTTGATTTTTGTTGTGTTTTTTCTTTTGATTGAAAGGAAGGTGTGGAAAGAATAGAAACATCTGACTTGATACGTATCATAAAGTTCCCTGTGCTGCCTCTGGATTGCCTAAGCAATTATTTCTAATAATTATTACCAATTATTACTAATTTTCAAACCAGTATATTACTGTTTTGGGACTAGTTTTGGGTGCTATGCTTGTTTGCATCTTAAGATATTGTTGCATTTGAGTTTTCATGAGGATCATTTACCAACTGTTGAATAACATTGTAGAATCTTGAAGCAGAGTGTAACAGTTTTTAACTGAAAGGCATATAATAAAAGCTACAAAGAGCTAGAGTCAAGTGCTCTTCCAACACAACAGCAGTAATTTTGCCTACTAAAATTCAGTATAATTTTAATAAAAGGTGAGAAAGAATATGATTTTGGATGAGACAGAACTTCATTAGGCCAAGAGAAATACTGTATGCCATTCATTGTCAATTTAAATTCTGTTATAAAAAGGTCTGTGTAAAGTTTAACTTCATTAGTAACATCAATGTTTCTATTATTGGACCTAAGAAAGCATAGGAATTAAAACTGCCAGCTGTCATTTGTTTACTTAGGAGAGAACTGCCTCTTAGCTGGAAACTTGCATAATAATTTTTGATAGGAATCTGACTCAGGTTATTGTCTGATACTATTGTTCATTTTATATACTTAGAACAAAATACTTCTTGAGTGTTTATGAAGTTGTGGGTGTCAGGAGGAGCAGAGCTTTCTGTTCCAGGATATGGCTGTGCTAGACCAGAGAAGTGAGAAGCCTGCAGGTTGTGTTCTCTTTTTGGGAGTCTAACACACCTTCACGGGGTGCTGCTGGGGGAAGATCCACAGAGCCCTTCGTGTGGGAGACAGAGTAATAGAATTGTTGTCAGGAAACGTGCTGTGATTTGGAGCTGTGTCACTGTCACTTGGGATTTCAGAGAGGTGCTTTGGCTCAGTGCTGTCCAGGTTGCAGCCTGCTCGTCCTGCAGATTGTCTCTGGAGTAGAAGCGGGGAGATGACAAAAGAGTAACAGATAGTATCAGGGAGGAATTTAAGAAAGCAGTTGTATAATGTTGATTAGTATGAATGGCAGTAGGCACTGGGGATTTAACCAGACTGTTGGAGGCTTTTAGCTATTGATTTATCTGTTCTTATTTTTATGCATAAGATGACACAATGTGCTGCTTAGAATGTTCTTACAGAAAAATCATAACAGGAGTGTCTGATACATTGCCATTTTGCAGTAGGCAGCCTGGCAAATTTGAATTGTTACATTAGGAGCTACAGCTGCATTACATTTATCCTTCCCCTGTCTATCAGAAGAAATAAAAAATATTATTTAAAAGCTATATCTAATGGATTATGAAAAAAACCCTCCCTAACCTACTTAAACTTGTCTTGAAGTTGGAAGGTGCACTTGGGTCACTCAGAGCTTGTTATTGTCAGTCACTCCTGATTCTAAAAATGGGTACCTGGTGTTTTTTAATTCTCTTTTTCTCTTTGAACATGAAAGTGAGCACCACCCTGTCTGTTTGCTCTGTTCATATTCTAAATAAAGCTTTTAGGTGCCCTAGAATTAGTTTTCACGCCTGTCGAAGAATTTTGCTTCTGGCAGTGTCAGAAGTACTACTTCTATGAGTAAGTAGCATAAAAAGTTGATGATCTTGTCTAAAAAAGCTGTAACAAGTTCCACATAAGATCACCCTGACTGTGGTGATTCACATTACTTTTGCTGCCTTTTCTGTGTAGCTGCAGAGCAGGTTCTAGAATAACTCAACAAGTTAATTCCTTGAAGATCCTTGTTTTGTTCTAAGAAAATATTGTTAGGTAATAAAACTGAGGAGCCACTACTGGTGTGAATGGTTTCTTTACTTGCATTATCATGTGATTTGTGGTAATCCAGACAAGAGAAATGAGCAGATTTATAAATTCATATGACAGGGTTTTAATGGGATTCTAATCATACACTTTCTTTTCTCATAGTTCACTGATAGCCAGTGGTATTGTATTAGCCATAAGTGTCCACAGCTTGAAAACAATTTGCTCGAAAACTTAATTCCCCTAACAATAGGTGTTGTCCATAAAAATATATATATTGTCATTCAGTCATTCAAGAATTAAAGTTATGCTTAATTGTCTCCTTGACACGTAAAAAAACCCCAAAAAAACCAACCAAACAAAAAAAATACCCAGTTGCAATGAATTTAAATATCTACACCTCTGGCTATCAAACTTAAAGATGATTTGCTCTTTTAAAGTCAATAAGTGAAATTCTGTGTAGAGTAGATTTAATGTGTTGTCCTTGATTTTGGCTAAATGGAAACTTTCAGGTAAACCATTTACTTCCAAAAATGTATATAAAAACCTGATCCTTACTTTCAGTTATAAAAATAAAAATTTTACTTATAGGCTATATTTCAAAAAAATTTATAAACAAGACAAGTCAAATAACACTCCTTTCTTGAAAGCAAGGATTAGATGAAAGAAAAAGTAATGATAAAATGTCTTTGTTTTAAACTCTCTATGGATCCTTAATAAATTAGGGATGCCCCTGTTTGATTTTAAAATCACAAGGATTTGCTTCTCTCTTTGTGCCAGAAGTATTTTAACATTAAATATTTTTAATCAATAGTTTGATTATCTATTTAATTATCTCTATGATGATTCACTGTATTAAGAAAGCCATAAGATGTATCCCACATCTGATTCTCAAAACAGACAGTTTCTGTTCTTTGTGAGGTATCAGCAAGAGTTTCTTAGAAGCAGCAACTTTTTACCAGTTTGCTTCCTTGTGGTTATGACCACAGGGGTGCAGGGCACGAAAGCATTTGGAGGATGTGGTAATTTTCCATACCAGCTTGCTGAAGCATTTAATGAGTAGTTTGTGTACTTTTCTATGTATTACTTAAGTAAAGATTCAGCTTCTGTAGCCAAAAGAATTTGTGAAAGTCGTGTGAATATTGTGTTCAGTATTTTAAGATAGGAACTCCCACTCTTTTCACAATTTGTTTTTTATATTAACCAAACTCTGATATTCCTCTCAGTAGTTCTTTTATTACCTTTCTCTTGCTGAAGATGTTTGTTGCCTAACATAAAACTGCTTTGCTTTCCTGACTTTTTGTGTCTTTTCAGAGTAATTTTATTGCTGAAATAGCCTTCAGTGGTTTTCTGGTTTGCATTGTTTTTTAGGGATGCTTGTATTTATTCCTTTAACCTTCTGGAAAACTGCAGTAGCAGCAGTTTACTTCATGTCTGTTGTTTTAATGCAACTCCTTATTCACTGATTTTTGGAACACCCGAAACTTGCTTGAGCTGTTATTATAATGGGAGATTTGAAAGTTCAATTCTTCATTTGCTTTGTCTGGAAATGTTACTGGAATTTGCTCAGCTGTGGGCAATGCAAACTATTTTAAGTTTGGGTGGATGATTTTGGGGGTTTTTTTGGCCAAGTTTGACACTTACTGGGATTCTTCTTAGGTGCAGGGATGTGTGGCAATGTCAGCAAATGTAAGGTATATGCTCTTGAGATGAAGCTGGCTGGCTGAACATGAGTGAAAGAGGGCAAAAAGTAGGGGGGAAAAGGCAGCACACCGGTGGGTCTGTGTTTTGGTCTGGATTTGGAGGATGTGAAAGATAAAAATACTTAATATCTGTTAGCTTATCATGGGCATCAACCATACTTTACGGTACAGTTGAGGATTAGAACTCATTCATCTTGGCAGCCTCTGGCTGAGGCAGCCATGAAGTCATTTGTTGAGTTCTCTGCAACTAGTTCTGTGAGATTCTTTCCTAGTGTTTCTCAGAGACCCTGGAAACTGTACGACAGGTTGTTTATGTTGGTATTGTTCGGTTGTTTTAATTTATTTAATGCAATTGCCTGTCCATTAAGATGATGGTTGCTCTGAAGAAGTATTTCAACACAAGTGTTTATTGAAGTTCTGTAGAGGTCAGTGGAATTCCCTTCATTCTGTGTGACCTGCTCATCTTGTTCTGGTTAATTTTGCAGACTAGAGTGTATCACCCTTCTGCTCTGAGGGGGCTGTTCACCTTGATGAGTTTCAGGTTCTCCCCAGGGGAGCTCTGATAGTGGTGGTCCTGTCACAGGGCAGAGCTGAAGAAGCAGCCCCTTGTGACCATGCCACTGGCCTGGAGTCTCTACAAGATACATTTTCTCCTGTTGTGCAGGAATGTAGGTTGCTTTGTTTTCTATTGTAACTTGTCTTCTCATGTGTTTCCTGACAATAAGGAACACTCCTAAATTCCCTGAAATTGCTTGAGGTAGGAATTCTCAGCTTCTGGGAGATGTACTGATCTTGATAGGGATTTCTCTGCACTTGTTCAGCCAGCACCAGGTACCCCAGTACAAAGAAGGCAGAGCAAAAATAATGTTGGGTTGATTCAGTGCTATGGAAAGAATATTTCTGACTAATACTCAACATCTTGTTCCTTAGCTTTCTGCACTGTATAAACAAGACCATTTTCCTTATTGGCTGTATTATACTATGTTCATTAAATATAAAATCTAAATATGTACAGATCAACTTTTTTTGACTGACATCGTGTTTAGGCAATAAGACCTGAAAAAGCAATTATCTGTTTAAGGCTAGTGAAAAAACTTTATACCTGCCATTGTGTAAATCAGGCAAATAAAAATAATAAAAATCAGAAACACACATTCTGTGCTCACATTCACTGGATTTTCTATTCAGTGTGGCTTCTGGGGGGAGTCTGTGAGAGAAAAGAACTGATCACAGGAACTGCAGGTTGTTATAAGCCACAGATTGTTGTTTATCTGGAAGAGGAGGGAGCCTGCTAAAAGGGTTTGTTAAAGCTGTGAAGTGACTCTTCTAAATATTTTTTTGCAGTAACAGATCAAGCCTTTGTGACCCTTGCAACTGATGATGTGTACTCTCAAGGTGCTCTCGTTCTCGGACAGTCATTGAGGAACCATAAGACATCCAGAAAATTGGCAGTTCTAATTACTCCAGAGGTTTCCATTGGGATGAGGTAAGTATTAATGTGTATCTGGAGGTTTAAATGGAAATTCTTTAGTGTAAAAATAAGCAACGGCATGAAAGATTTTAATAGGTTTCTGTGAATTTCACAGCATTATGCCTAGAACATCTCTCTTGGATAGTGATTTCAAATAACATCTGTTATAAGCTCCTAAGCCTATTAAGAATTAGCTTGCAGAAGTAGAGCTTGTGCCTGGAATTTTTCTTATAATAGAGAACTTAACCTGAAAATTTGGAACTAAGGTTTTAGTGTCTTGCACTACTGTTGTTTCTTCCCCACTGTTTTCTCTCTTAGAGCAAATTACATAACCACCTGTGATGTCAGAACTCTCCATAAACCTCTGTTTCACATGACTCACATTCTTAAAATGTTGGTGCGCAGCTATCATGATAAGAATTTAGTTTCTTTTTGCTTTTTTGTATAAATCACTTTGCAGTTTGTGCTGTGATTTTACAAGCACTGCAGAATAGCTTTTACAGAAATGTTATTAAGTCTGAACTCAAGCCCTGTTATCTGGAGGACTGTGACACTTGTTAAAAGGCACATTCCATGCCATAGCAACTTAAACTCTTAATTCTGCTGTGTCTTAGGAAGTGTGCAAGCTCCTGTTTTCTGCATGCTATGTGAATTTATTTGCAATGCATCTGGCTCAATAAATATATTTTCACATTTTTGCTATGACTGAATGCACAACAATCTGTTTTTAAAGAATTTTGAAATATGGGCATTGTCAGAACACTGTAACCTTTCTGAAGGGAATACTGTATCCATCTGATGCATGGGTTGATAATAAGTTTGTAATTCTTTTCATGTCCATTCAGTGGGAAGAAAAGGATTTAAATTATGTATTTTAAATCAAGGATAACATTTAAAAAAAATGTAGTTCACTGAAATAAACTTCTAATAATCTGTACTTCACTTAGTTCTTTGCCAGTTAATTCCTGTTCCTTGAAGATCAATCGGGCAAAAGCTAATGATCCTGAAATCCAGATTTCAAACAGCACAGGTTTTCTTTGTCTGTGTTTGTGAGACATTGAGGACTTTGATTATAATATGTAGTGTAAGTAAATAAGCTGTGTTTTAAAGGCTTTTTTTGTCTTGCTTCTTGAAGAAAAATTGTCTACTTTGGTATTACCTATAGAATTCTCATAAAATACATGCATAGGAAAAAAATGTTTAGCTGAAAGTCTCATTTGAGATGCTACATAGTAGTGAGGAACTATATATGGTGAGAAAGTATATATGTACCTTATAAAAGGTGCAGTTTTGAAGCAGTGTTTACTTGGGCACAATAAATACAAATGAGTGTGCTGGCAGTGCATGTCTAAGCAGGGGGAGGAAAAGTATTCTAAAAGTTTTATTCTGATGTTTCTTATTCTTGTAATCCTTTTAATATAGTTTATTTATACCTTATAAATTTTAAGTCTGTTTGCCCTTCCCTTAATCCATATCTCACAGAAAAAAATAAGTAAGTGCCCTGGTGATTTTAAGCAGTGCTAAAACCCACCACATTATTTAGTGCATTAGCCAAGAAACTCAAATTAGCGAATCTAAACCACTACACTCATCCTGTAAAATGCAGAGGGAACACAGTATGGTGCTGTTCTTTGGAATCAGTTGTGCAGGATGAAAGCTGCTTTAATTTTCTATAGGTGTTTCTATAGGAGAGAAGTGACTAAAATAAGGATTTTTTTTTCCTTCAAACAGCAGCTGTCACTTTTGAGATGTGCTGGCGCCCATAGCAGAAGAAACAATGTTTTATGGCCTAAGTGATAGCTGCCTCTTCAGTAGGCTGTTTGCAAAGACTTTTTGCTTCTGTCTTCTTACTCTAACCAATCAATCTAGCTTTTGGCTATTGTCATAATTAATGTCATGATGTGTGTCACTGTTTTCAGGCCTGAAGCATACTCTGATGAACGTGTCTAAATTCCCCTCTTTCTCTCCACTGCTTGCTCTGGTAGGTCAGTCCTCAGCAGTGTATTTGATGAAGTGATTGAGGTGGATGTGCTTGACAGCGCTGACTCAGTCCATCTGGCTCTGATGCAGAGGCCAGAACTGGGTGTAACCTTCACTAAACTTCGTTGTTGGACTCTTACTCATTACAGCAAATGTGTCTTCATGGATGCAGACACTTTGGTGAGTAGAGTGGGTGCCAATGAAACATTTGTGTCTGGTTGTGGGATGCTTCCTTGTCAGGCAGCCTACTGGCCTGTGAAGTCACCCAATTTACTGGTGGTCACCAGGTCACAGGACCTCCATCCTGGCACATTTCAGCAATTCTAACAGTTGTGCTGGCTGCATAAAAATAAATTCAGTTTGGAAAGTAGCCTCAGGACTTCCCCAAAAAGAGATCACAGACTCAGTCTATGCACTGTGTCTTCTGACAGAAGTTTAAAATAGATCTCTCTCACATGCTTTTATATGGAATTATTCTGGTCAGGAAGGCAGGATGGTTTTAAAAGAGAAAAAAAAAATCCCAGACAATACTTCTTTTAAAGTTTTTAGATGTAGAGAGATAAAAATGGTCATAATTTTGGCTGGGACAATCATGTCAGCCTTCTCTTGAGCTTTCATGACTCACTTTGAAAGACTGGGGTGCATCTTAAGTTAATAGGATTGTATTTGAATTAGAAACCAAATTAAGTTATTCTTCTTAACAAGGAAGTTTTATTTCTTCCTTTACATTAATGCTAAAGGAAGAAGGCAAATTTTGTCCTTTTTAAAAATTCAATTAAATAATTTAATGTCTAAAAAATTTTCTTCTGATTTTCATAGTGGCTCAGTTGTAGGTGGGGTCCTGACTTGTAGTGACTGCACAGCTGTCTTTCCACAAACTTTCTCTGTACCTTAACCTGATTGATTTTCCCACTTCCTTGTGAAGCTTGAAAGAAAAAAAGAAAAGTTAGTTAGAAAATTGACAGCAAGAGACAGTTTTTCTACTACCCTTTAATCAGTCTGTTACTTACTAAAATGATTTAGATTCCAAAGTTTCATTCAGTTCTTTTATAATTATCAAAAATAATGGACTATGGATAGGTGAGTTAAGAAAGAAGGAAATTGTGTGTTTTCATGGTATAGTATTTAAAGGGACCTTGGATGATCTCCAAGGTTCATGAAATCATTTCACAGGCTCTGCATTTTATCAAAAAAATCATGGAGGATCACAATTAATGTTGCCTTATTATATTAAAAATAGAGGTTCTGACCCCTAACATATTTTACAGTGGCACTGCTTTTATGCTCTGAAAGTCATACACTCGGCCAAACTATCAATTTACTCCATTGGTAATTTGACAATGCTTGTTCTAGACAAACATTTAAGAGTTTTTTTCTCTTTTCCTACTCTCCATTAAGGTACTTTGCAATGTTGATGAGTTGTTTGATCGGGAAGAGTTTTCTGCAGCTCCTGATTCTGGCTGGCCTGACTGTTTCAATAGCGGTGTATTTGTGTTCCGGCCCTCCTTGAAGACTTACAACCTGCTGCTCCAGTTTGCTGCTGAACATGGCAGCTTTGATGGTAAGGAGAAGGGTGAAAGGGATGAAGTGCAAGACAGTTTCCGTGCTATCAGGCAGAATAGAGGAAGGCAGGAGTTCTCTGGGCTTTATGTGTAAGAATTCAAGGTGCAGAAATTTGTCTCTTAGACTGTATTTAAGACCTGTTGACTGTGCTTCCCAGAAAAGGGCAGTGAAGGGACATTGTGTCTGAGTCTTGCTCCATAAGTTTTAATTTTGCTGTCTGGCTTAGGAGAGAGAAATACAGCTGATCTTCAGTCTTCTGCTCTGAGGGAGACCAAACACTATTCCTTTCTCCTTATATTACATTAGGACTTCATTTGCACTGAACTTGCACCAGAGTGAATCAGGTATTATTCACTTGTACATGCTCATATGGACATATTTTCAAGTCCAATTTGGAGTCCCATGAACACACCAATCTCGGTCCTCAATCTCACTCCCATCCTTGGATGTGAAATTTTGATACAAATTTGAGTGTACACATGTTTTGGTAATCCTCTCTTATGTATTCTTTAGGAGGTGATCAAGGCTTGTTGAACAGCTTCTTCAGCAACTGGGCAACAGCAGATATTGGCAAACACTTGCCTTTCCTCTATAACTTAAGCAGCAGCTCTGTATACACCTATGTTCCTGCTTTCACTCAGTAAGTAACCACACTTCTGTAAACCTCTGTAATTTGTTAACAAACATCCTTTTTGTCAGAGAATAATAATGGCATATTTTGTTGACTATGAATTACAGTATCACAAATGATCTTCTGTAGAAACCATGCAATAGAAGCTTAAATTTAATGTGAATGTCTGGACACAGGGAGAGTCTCAGAGCTGGCTACACTGTCTTTTATGCTCTTTCCAAGAAGCTTCTTTCATTTTTGACAAAATGTAATTACTTTGGCATTAGGTTCTGAGAGGTTTACCTTTAAACTCGTTCCTTTGTTCTCAAGTAATTTCTTAGAGAAGCAGTTGGTGTTGCTTAAATGTTTTTGATCCATTCCCTAGGTTCTTCTATGACATGAAATTTGTCCTACTAATTATATGATTCCAGACAATGCAGTTGAGAAACTTTTCAGGTAAAAGGCAAGTAGGATTTAGGGTGTCATGAATTTCTGTTCCAGTTGCACAATACACTCTCATTGGAAGATGAACTTAGGCCAATGTATTTATTAATAATTTTTAATGTGGAATCAGTAATACCCAATTTTGGTGATTAAATATTTGAAGTGATATGTATTTGTTAGTGAATAGAGAATGAAGGAGGACTGGAAATAGTACTGCATAAGCCTTCATGAACTTTTCTACTAGAATCAGCAGCTGGAAGTAAATGGCAATGCAGCTTTTTGTTTTCTGTATGTTAAAAAAGATTAATTAAGCCAGGAAGACAGAAAAAAAGGAAATAAATATATATCATGTCAAATGCTTAGCCGTTGCAAAATATTAAATTCCCTCACCTGTGAGTAATCATGTTCCTTCTAGGAGTTTATGTAAGCTAAAAAAATAAAAAAGACCTGTATGTTTGATCTCTACAGTTTTGGTAGAGATGCCAAAGTTGTTCACTTCATGGGAGCAACAAAGCCCTGGAACTACAGATACAACCTTCAAACAAAGAGAGTTATGCAGGATGGCTCCACCTCTGGATCTTTTCACCAACTGTCGTTTCTTGCCCTCTGGTGGAATATCTACAGTGCCAGTATATTGCCTTTGTTGGAAAAAGGTGTTCAAAAGATGGAAGAATCAGAATCTGAGGAATGCAAGGTAACTGATAAGGAGTTAGTGGGAATATATTGGAATCAAAACCAAACATTCTGAAAATTGCTAGAGGAAGAAATTATATGATGTGGTGAGCTGACTCTGGCTGGACTTTAAGCACCACCACAGACACTCTATTGCTCTCCTCCTAAGCTGGACAGGGGAAAGAAAATGTAAGGAAAGGCTCATGGGTCTGGATAAAGGAGAGATCTCTCACCAGGTACCATCAGTGGTGAAACAGGCTGAACTTAAGGAAATTAATCAAATTTATAACCAATCAGATTAAAATAGAGTAACGAGCAATAAATACAAATTTCGAACACCTGTCTCCATCCCTCACTTCTTCCTGGGTTCAGCTTTACTCCCTGTTTTCTCTGACTCCTCCCCCACATGGCACATGGGGATGGGGAATGAGGACTATGGTCAGTTCATTACATGTTGTCTCTGCTACTCCTTCTCCCTCAGGGGTTGGGTTTCTCACACTCTTTCCCTGCTCCAAGTGTGGAGTCCCTCCCATGGGAGGCAGTCCTCCATGGGCTTTTCCAACATGAGTCCTTCCCATGAGCTGCAGTTCTTCATGAACTGCTCCAGTGCAGACTTCCCTTCTGTGAGATGCAGTCCCTCAGGAGCAGTCTGTCCCAGTGTGGGTCACCCATGAGTCACAAGTCCTGCCAGCAAACCTGCTCCACTCCAGGCTCCTCTCTTCATGGGTCCAGTGGCCCTGCCAGGACCCTGCTCCATCACGGGCTTCCCATGGGGTCAGAGCCTCCTTCATGCATCAGCCTGCTGTGGTGTGGGGTCCAGCATGGGCTGCAGCTGGTTCTATGCTCCACCATGGACCTCCATGGGCTACAGGAGGACATCCTGGTGCATGATGGGCTGCAGGGGTATCTCTGCTCTGGCACCTGGAGCACCTCCTCCTTCTTAAATCTCTTATCCTAAGGACACCACCACCATCACCGATGGGGCTGGCCTTGGCCAGTGACAGGTCCATTTTGGAGCCAGCAGACATTGGCTCCATTGGGTTTGGGGGAAGCTTCTAGCAGCTTCTCACAGAAGCTACTTCTGAAATCACCCTGCTACCAAAATCTTGCCATGCAATCCCAATAAGTGTGGGAAAACTTAGGGTCTTTTGGCTGGTAGTAGCACTGATTGCTAGTACCAAAGTAGCCATTTAGGAAGGATTTCTAGTACTATTTGCTGTCCAAAGATATCCTGCAGCCATCTTCTTTGTTGATAAAGTTTTTATGGTAATGTATGTGCATACAAAAGTATGATAAAAATTAGTCAGAGAAGGGGCAATCTGGTCCAGGAAACAATCAAGCTTTTGTTTTTCTTGTAGCTAAATTGATATAGACCATCAAACTAGATCTTGAACTCTAATAAAATTTACTTTTTTCAGAACTACATTATAACTTGTTTTATGGCATCGTAACAAATAAATCAGGTTTGCAAAAGCAGTGTTAATTGCATTTAAAATGTTATGTATAGTACTCCTATGTCATCAGACATTTACTGACTCTATGCTTTTTTTTCTTCAAAGGAAATGCAACAATGTGTGCTTTTCATGAACAGAATAAAAACCATCTGTTTGTAAATAGATGATTTCTTAGAAACCAGTAGCATGAAGAAATGTATAGAAGTACAATTTTAAATTTTGTACCCAGACATGACAAATTAGTTCCTATTTATGCATATGTAAATGTTTTCTTAATGTTTTGTAATATTAAATTATTAGCATAATTTAACTAATTGCATAGTCCCATAAGATCAGTTGAATATTTGCCATCAAAGCCTCTGAGAATAATTTAACTTGTTAACCTCATGGCAAATTGGAAAGCAGAGGAAGGAATGGGTAGTTTTTGATCTTATACTTTAACACGCTTTAATTTTAAGTCATTGAGTATTAAGGAAATATTTCAACTATGCTAAATGAAGGTAGAAATACCTGTTGGATTTACTTCATGGTGCTGGTGTACTCATGAGTGCAAAAAAAGCAAAAACCTAAATTGCAGAATGCTCTGAATCTAGGACCATATACTTTTTTTTGCATGTATTAAAATGTTCTTTTAATGATGAAAGCTCTGGGAGGAAGTGCAACTATTGTAAATGAGTTTTTACTGTCCTGAAAAATTGTATTTCAGTGGTAAGATGTTCTTGTTTTCATTAGCATGCTTTCAATGGAGTTGAAGTTACCCTGAAGAAGGTCAGTTCTTACATGGCCAGTTCTCTGCAAAAGCCTGAGCTCCCAGAGCAGACAAATGAAGTAAATCCCACAGCATGCTCAGCTGAGGAACTCGCTTTCAAAGCTGTGAGTGTCTTGTGTATTATTATATGCAGTAACAAAGTCAAAGGAGATTCTTTCATTATACTTCTGATCTGGAAGATCATACCTTCAATTTAGCAGTAGCTATTGAATTTTCTCACTAGCATTAAAAATAATCTAAAGCCTACTTATTTTCTTTAATCTCTAGTAATGCATGTATGATGTGTCTGGAAGTTGAAAGAGTTTGCTTTGCATTTTAGGAAGAGGTTATTTATTCAAAGTTGTTAAGTACTTAATCAAATGTGATATTTAAAAAATCTGCTACCAAAGTAATATTTTGAATATTAATACTTTTGTGAATTAATATATTTAAAACTAGAATCCTTTCTATCATTCCTCTGTAGAAAGTTTTTTCCCACAAGTGTTGACCCAGCAAACTGTTCCACAAATTTCTGTGACTTGAGCAACAAGGAGAATGTTGAAAAAATCCACTAATGAATATTGCAGTCTTTCTGCTTCTTTTGTCATTTTTCTTGTATTTGTGTGTTTCTGTTGCATTGAATCTCCTTATTTCATGCTAGAATTAAGTTGGACAGAATAGCACAATGCCTCTGCAGGTGTATGTCATTACATATTGGGTGATAAACCATACTACCCCATGGTACAACTGGGGGAAAAAAAAAATAGTGTTCTAATGTCATCTGCATAGTAATTTGTGAACTACACTCTAGAACGATGAAGACAACTTTTAAGTTCTTTCCTTCATTTTTTTAGACTATAGTTACTCTGTAAAGTATTCCCCTATTCCCCTCTTTCCTCTCCCTTCTTCTCTTTCCCCTCTGAGTGTGAAGGGGCTGAAGTTCCATAACTTAAGAACAATTTATTTGCAAAGAGTGTATTTTCTTGCGTTCCTTATGCATCTGACTTCACTGGAAAGGCTCAAAGTAAAGAGGGACACGTTATCAAGATGTTTGTTTGGGGTAAAAAAATCATAACGTTCACCTACAGTAGTTTCACTAAAATTTAAATTTCTATTACTATTTTGATTACTAGGATTGGCTTATTAGACCATATTAATTGGAAAGTAATAGCCTGATTCCCTTCTTACTTAAGAATACCATTGCTCCACCTTTTGTTGCTCAGTGTCAATAGTCTTGTGGGATTGTTTTGGGGGGAAAGACTCTTGAATGAGCTCTTTCTACTAATTTATGTTTTGTTGTCTGTCAAAAGCAAATAGTTGGGACAATATTTTTTTGGCAATATGTTTTACCTCTGTTTTGGAATACTTCTTATTTCATGCATATAAAAATGAGAGAGCAAGGGATTTTTCTTGTTGAAGTTTGGCCTCATGAATTGTAGGAATCCACTGTAAGCTTGCATCTCAGGCTGGATGTGTAGTCACTGAAAAATGACAGTATTTTGAACTTGTTTTAGGATGAGATGAGCTGCCTTCTGGAGGTAATTATCCTAGATTGATTATAGTAGGAGCTTTGATTCAGTGACATTTTTGATAGCTAAAGCTGGGTGACAGGAATTTTCTCCTTGGTGATAATGTGTTTCCTTGCTTTCTCCCCATGCATTGCTTTACCCTACCCCAAGACTGAAAGTGATTTTATTGTAATGTATAAATTCTCATGAAAAGGAAATTATGATAAAATATTCTCCTAATAAAACCTCAGTGGCTGTATTTTTAGCAACCTGTGTATGAAGTCGAACCAAGAGATTCTAACGTCCACCTCTCTGAGCCTGACAGACCTTCAGAACAACCTGTATTTCAACCTGCATTTCAGGAAACCTCAGAAATGGTACATGTAGCTTTGTGCATTGCACATCTATTGATAACTGCATGTACATCTTTGCTGCCAACATAACTTTGGGAAAGCTCAACTAATTTTAATGCAATGTGCAAATAAATTCCTTAATCTTTTAGCTGTGTAATTCCTTAACTTAATACTGTGTTGTGACCCCTTTATAGTTTTCTTTTCAAAACTTTGAGTTTTTAAATATCTATTTTCCTGTGCTAACCCCTGAGTAGTCAGTGCATGCTGTTAATTAATTTTAGTTCTCCAATATTAACACAAGCAAAGCTGTTTGGGTATTTTGTGTTTGTTAGTTCTGTTTTGTTTTGTTGTGGGTTTTTTTACCTGCTGAAGTGATGTTTCCAAGCAAGTGGAAAGGGAATGTGAGGAGCCTGAGTGACTAGGCTTTCCTTTGTGATCTTGCACTGTATTTATTTGCACTTGCACATGTGGGCACACTCGACATTGAGGATTTGTAAGGTACACAACACAGCCACTTTCCTCATGAGGGCTTTTGTATGATTGTGAAACACTGTGGTGAAAAACCTTAAGACTGAGAAAAAAAACCTGTTGTTCCTGTGTAGTCAGGGGTGTTTGGGCCCAAGCTAAAATTCTTAATTTCTAAAAACATGATGATTTTGGTAGTCTCAATAAAGTCTTGGTAGCTGTTGATAAAACTTGCCAATGATAAAGAAAGGAATCTTCACACCTTACTGCATTTTGTCTGTTTGAAATAGGTTACCTTGACTTGCACAATCCTGTGCCTTATCTGCCCCAAAATGGCACAGTAATGGATTTTCCAGGGAATTTAGGCAGTTTCAGACATTGATTCCTGCCCATTAAATTCTATTCTGAAATGTTTTTACCTTGAATTAGTGAGAGCTTCACTAGAAAGCTGTTCTAGTCAATTTCAGTTTTGTTTATAACATGACGTGTTCTCCTATGAAAGCAGGTTTTCAGTGGCTGCCTTGATTAGTCCTTGGAGCTCATCTTTATTACAGATTATAATTGTTGGGATGTTCCCCTTTTGCTGTCATTGGTCAATTGCAGACACAGTTTTTCTTTTATGTGGTAGAAATTATCACTAATAATGTGTCTTGCATTTGTGCACCTATGATGATGTGACTTTGAACCAGCATTTACAATTTTGGAGTGTCACTCAAAATGAACCAGCTGTTGGTATAATGAATAGTGTCCATCTTTTGAATTAATTTAATGAACTAGGTGTCTGACATCTGCTAAATAATTCTGATCTCACTGGTGTTCAAATAAAATAAATTACCAAAAATTCTAGAAATGCATGTTAATATGAAAGCCTGTTGGAGACAAGATTTAAACAGATAAATTGTAAATTCTTTATTGTAGCAGATATTCTACTCTAGCCAGTCAGTATTTTAATATTTTCACCGTATTGTTGCTGAGTATGCCAAGATCTGGTATATTCAATGATGTCATAGAAAGTACTAAAACCATGGGAAAATAAGGTCACATTATTAAAACAGGAATGAATGTTTGAATATGGTTTATTTTATTGTTTTAACTGGGAGTGTACAGTGCAGAAGTTTATCATTTAAGGTTTAACTTGACAATATTGAAATAAGAACAGCCAAATTACTGTTTTCTCACTCTTCTTTTTCTTCCCACAGAATGAGGTTGCACATTCTGTTTCAGAGCTGTCTATTCACTTCAAACCAGCAAAACCAACTCCAGAAGATGAACGGAGAAAATGGGAAGAAGGGCGCATGGACTATATGGGGAAAGATGCTTTTGAACACATAAAAAAGAAATTGGACGCATTTTTACACTAAGACAGGGTGTACTGTTATGCCCATCTTGATAGATTTTTTTATAATTCAATTAATGAATACTTGGCTTAACCAGTTTAGCTGACACCAGTTAGAGGTTCTTATGGATCCTTATACATTCTTGGAGGACCTTAAAAGATACAGAATCTTGGTTTTTAACTGATAAATGTGCCTCAACTTTATTGTTACATGTGTCTCATCTTCATTGCACTCACACAGTGCCTTCTAAAGCATAATGAATGGTACCTTTCTGAGTATGAACTCTCATGTATTTATCACACTTCCCTGGTGCACCATCTGCATTCTGCAGAAACAGTCATGTGTAGGAAACATGTTGGAAATTGAAATTGTTTTGGAAGTTGGACTTCTCCCAAATTGATATTATTCCCAAAGTACTTCCAGAAGTTGCTATAAAGTATTTAAATAAAAAGAACTTATTATTGAAACCAAATTTACACAAATTTCAAGAGTGATTGTGATGTAGGCTTCAATTTGGGAAAGAAGTGATGAAAAGCTGACTTCATAGGAGTCTGCAATAAAACTGTTTAATTTAAACACATTTTAGACACAATTAGAAGAACTTCAGAGTTCATCTGAGATCACTGGTGGATGCTCTACCTACTTATAGGAAGCTGCTCTGTTCCATAGCAAGTGTGAGAAAGTGTGGCTTAAAACTCTTCAAAGCAGAGTGATAATGTATGTTAAACTTTTATATTGTTGCCATAGGATACTGATGCTTTTTTAAATATTGTAAGCTTTAGTTGCATATTCTGAGTTGTGTGGTCAGGAGAAGAAATGCTGACTGCATGGTGTAAACCTTCTGGTGCTTTTTATAAATTTGTTTACAGTACTTCAAACTGCAGCTGCAAAAGGCCTTCTTTGGTTTAGCATTACTGCCCCATACTGAAGGCAATTTGAGTGCAACTGAAAACAAAATTGGTACTTGTTTTAGTAAACAGGCCCTTTGAAGACCTCTTAAACAATAGCTGTGTGTGGGAACTAATAAATCTCTGAGGATAATTCCAGAAGAAAATCTACTGATGAGACTGCATTATATTAAGGACACTTATGGGGGAATGATTTTTTTATTTGGGTACTTGACTCATCTCAGTGACTTTGTTTTAACAAACAAGTAAAATACTTCTTTCAAAGTATTTCAAAGCAAAAAACTGTTAAATAAAGAGTCATGACAGTTATGCTAATATAATAGTAGATTTGACAATTATTTGTAACCTAGCTCAATATTGGAATAAGAATTCTGCAGTGATGTTGCAGGACTTGAAATATTTTGGTTTAAATACATCACGAATTTTGGCAGACAGATGCCTAATGAAACATTTTGGGAATTCTGTCTAAAAGCAATGATTTACAGTTACACACAGATGCTAGCAGGAAAAAAGGATGGCAGGATAGGAGGGAAGAAGAAATTTTTATTTCTTTTCCCTTCCATCAAAAAGGATGAGAATGTGGGGCAGGGAATAAGTGCACAAATCAGGAAAGGAATGAAAGAATCAAAAGGTCCCTTGAAAGAAGAAAAAAAAAACAACTTTTGAGTATCTTTGAATTACTTCCTAATATTCACATTAATGGATTTGCTTTCACTTTTGTAGAATATTTTTGATTTTATCTAGTTCTCATTTACCCTTAAACTCTTAAATGGGGAATCCTATTGTTGTATCTGTCAAATACAATCTTCTAGGTCAAGTTAGGTGTTTAGGGGCAGCAGAGGAGTTGAGAACAGTTCTCTCTCTGACTGACCTTGGCACCCTCTATAGCCTGTGTTCCTGGGTAGGTGACCTTCACACAGGTGGGTGTGTTCTACCTCTTGGTGCTGTGGCCCAGTGCAGCAGTGTGGAGATGACAGCAGCTGCAGTGTACCCTCACTCACCTGGCATTTGATCTTCTGATTATCCCTCTTTCTTAGTGATCCTCGTGCACTGCTGAGAAAGTCCTCTGCTTCATAAATATTGTGGCTAATACAATCCTAATAGCTTTTGATGACTAAATAAAGCTGTAGTCAGCAATGTGAACTCATGCTTCATGCAGCTCTGCTTTTTACATTAACTGCTTATTTGGTACACTGATTAGATTATGTAAGAAAAATTACTGATGTGAAATCAGTAACTGAAGGTTTTTAAAAATATGCATATAAATGTAATCAAATATGTGATTGAGTACATTTCAAACTGTTAATATGTACAGTGGTCCTCTGTGTGGCTTATACAATGTTTTGCAAAGAATTGTAGTACAATAATGTAATGGAAATAAAAGAAATGGAAAAGACATATGAAGTCATGTGCTTATCAGATGAAGAGCTATAGGTTGTTTACATTGTGCCAGGGAATATTACTTGTGAATAACTAGTTACTTTAATTTCTTTTTTAATTTTATTTTGTTGCTTTTGAGACATTAGCATTACGTGATGAGCAGAATTAAAAGTTGAGAGTAATAATTATTTCTACAGATATACATAATTATGATGTTTAGGGTCTCTTGAATTGGCAAACAGTAGTTGGTTTATTGTATTTCATGGAAAAGTATAAAGTTAAAAGCCCTGCCCTAATTTTTGTGTCCTGTCTTCACACACAAAAAATTGAACTAGTTACTGGTAATGTAGTGTTGTAGTGCTTCTAGCACACAGCTGTTGCCAGCAGGCTATGAAAAGGGACAATTTTTTATGTGAATGCAGTGCTGTGTTTCAGGCAGCATTCTGGGCTTTTATGGCCATCATTTTGAAGTCCTGGGCTCACAGGCAGGTCTGAGGGGCGTTAGGGGCTGCATGTGGACATGAGCCACAGCACTGAGGTTTGCTAAGTCAAAATGTGTCTTGAGGAAAAAAAAAACAAAACTACCAAGCTTCACCTGGAATTCTTTTCGCATATTTAACTGTGGTATAGCCTCGAGTATTTTTAGGGTAAAGAAAGTTAAGAAATGTAAGATTTTTGGTGGCACTATTCATCTTTAAACAAGGCCAGACTATGGCTTACTGTTGTAGACTTTGTATTTAGAAAGGACAACTTGTGTTTAAAACAAAACATGCTGATTCTTCTGTCATGTGCTTGGTGTTATTCAGAGCTTTTATTTGCCATACAACAATTTTATTGGGTGTTCTTCATGTAAAAGAAGGAGATAGTGTGGGTGTGCCACAAGGGAAATTCTTGAAAATTTTAGACATGTGGGTTAATGCACTTTCCTAGCCTACAGGAAAAGGACATTGGTGTTCCTGAAATATCACTTGACTTACTGCCTAGTGTTTTGTGAGGACATTTCCATCTGGGTTGTTCTTTCAAAATAAGTTTTCTTTGTCTCTCTATATCAGTCAGCTCACAACATTGGCTTTTCTAAAGCTGGCACTTGAAAAAATGCTTTGTTTTGTTTGGCTTTCCTACACCTTGATTTTTCTATCCATGAATGGGAGGCTGGGTTAGTAGCAGGTGTTTGATACTTTTGTGTGCTGCTATAAACAGCTTGTTGTTCACCAATAAGTCTGCACTATGCCTATTTACTCCTTAATGGATCTGGTTCAGTTGCTTTCCTAATCTAAGCTACTTTGATTCTTATGACTTTGAACATAACATTAAATGTTCCTGTTTTCTTAATTCTTATCTCATTAATTCAAATCTCACATTCCAGAGTCCCCTCCAAGTTTTCTTTTCATTATTTTGGGATTTTATTTATGTCGTTTGAATTTTTGTTGATTTGGTTTTTTTTGTTTGTTTGGTTGGTTGGTTTTTATCAACCCAATATATGAGATTTAATGTATGGTAGTGAATTCTTAAATAGCCTCCAAAAATGCATTCCAGTTTAGACTGCTCATTGAAGTAGTCTGCATTGTTAGTATACTGGTTGCAAAATGTTTCAGCTAAAATTCTGTTTATGCTGAGTTGGGTGGTTTATAAATAGTATCTTTTGAGCTAAAAATTAAAAGGTGTGACACTCAGGTTATATTTTGCATCCTGGTATAAACTTTTGGTTTCTAATAACATTATACCATAATTATAGCAAAGGTAGCTAAAAATACAATAATATATAATTGACTTATATGTATAAATAATAGTTGCTAGAAAACTGAGAGTTATATTAATAAAGAGAAAAAAGAGTTGCAAGAACTTTTTTCTTGAGTTTTACTCTGACTGTTGTCAGAACCCGTTCAACAAACTAGAGGTATAAAAACTTTAAAATTCCAAGACAGCCAGTCTCCTAGTTGTGGTAATTTTAATACTTTTCAGGATGGCATAACATTAACTGCCTTGGAGAAGTGTTTGTTCAATTTTATGCCACAGTGCATCATTCTGAACAATGATAAACACATTAAACAGAAAATTTGTTTATTTTAGAGCAGTAAGATTTTCAGAGCCTTCTCATAGGATTAGATGCTTGGAACAGAACTAATCATATGTCATGGATGGGCACCTGTTTTACATTCTGTTTAGTTTAGAGGCTTTTTTCTTTTCTTCTTTTCAAACCTCATTAATTCTTTCTGTTTCCAAACCTTTTACTTACAGCTTTTAGACAAATACCAGAGCAGAAGCCAGGGTTGTTTGGATCCTCTAGTAACCTCATTTATCTCAACATGGGGAGTTGCAATTTGTTTTTTAAGCTTTCGTTTCTGGCATTCAAAAAATTTAAGTGATGCAATAGTATGGTAATTCAATAAGAAACTAGGTTTTGAATAAATCTCATTTTTTTAATGGAGTTGATTAGATTTAACATAACAATCAAAACACCCTACAAGAATCTTCTAGTGTCTTATTGAGTTCAACACTATGTTGTGTGTATTTTAATCTACAATCTGTCATGAGCAAAAGTTTTTTGTCTTTCTCCTTGGTCATTTATGTCAATTCCTCTCAGGGTACTCAGAGTTCTTAGGAATCTTAGGAATGAAGCTGGATAACTTTTGAGCTCAAATTACCTTTCTCAGTTTATTTGCTACACAACTATTTTGCTTCTTTAGAAGACAGGATCTTGTGATCTGCGCGCTGGCACTCCCTTGAGTCCCAGCAGGGAGCAAAGCAATGTGTCTAATATTTAAACACGGTGAAGTGAGGCTTCTCAGGAGCTTATTGTCTCACTCCTGTGAGACTTGACAATTGCTCTGTTGAGTCAGTCTAATGCAACAATTCTAAATGTCATTTTAAAATGATCAAAGGAGTTAAGTGGAAGTCAGCTTCATACAACATGAATGTCAAACATTTACACAGTGCAGCCACAGCTCTTTCAGTAAAACAAACTTCATTTGTTACAGAGTAATACTTCCCTCTCTATGGTGTCTATATTAAACCATGTGTAGGCATATTCTTGTATAGCTAACGATGGCTTGGAGATTGGCCAGTTGTCTCAGGTTTTCCCAACAGGCCATTTTATGTAGTTCTTGTACCTTTCTGCAAAGGGGGAAACCATTAGAAAAGAAGGAAGAAAGCATCTAATTTAGGCTTTATTCTAATATTAATATATTTTGAGAATATCATTATAGATGATTTTTCAAGGAAACCTACTGAAATGAATTAGAGTTTCATCCTTCCAATATTATTCAAGAAGATTTTGTGACAGATTTTTTGCCTATTTAATGCATTTTATGTGAAAGGGTTCATGAGGACAACTCGAGTGTGATGTTGGGTTCATCTGCTTTACGGGAAATATACATTTGCCAGAAGATCAGAAGCTTCTGCAGAGCTTACATGTTCTTATGAAAGTGTATACAGAGATTTGCAACCAATTCATGGCTAGGATATGCATGAAACAGGTAAAATAATTAACCTCCTTTTCCTGCTTACCACTGTCTCCTCAAAATCTGTATGTTTTAAGATACATTTAGCTTTAGACGGTGAGAGGAACTTAGGAGTGAAAATAGTTTTCTCTCCTCTCCCCCTGTTTTTTGAAGTGGTGTGCATCCTACTTAGCAATTTCCCATTACTTTGCTCTACTTCTCGCCTGCAAATCATCTATGTGCAGTGTCTGCCCTCTCCCTCTCT
Source organism: Parus major (assembly GCF_001522545.3). Taxonomy (NCBI): domain Eukaryota; kingdom Metazoa; phylum Chordata; class Aves; order Passeriformes; family Paridae; genus Parus; species Parus major. The sequence continues at coordinate 34,520,529 of NC_031768.1, forward strand.
GTGTGGGAAAAGCACATTTCCCTGTGCCTGGCTGAGGCCTCTTAACAGTTGACAAAAGCCGGTTCTCTATGTGGTCAGCCTTAATTTTGCCTCCTTCTGCCTGAAAGCGCCTCTGGTTTTCCACAGATGCCATCCAAGATAATTTTATCTGTGTTTGGATGTCAGAATGGCAGTGTGGATATCTACATGACTCTTTAGCATCTGACTCTATACAGTGGTTCAGCAAATTTAATTTTCAGAGGAATGAGGTGTAAGACAAATGTTTAATGTTTACATTTATACAGGGTGATTTTTTTTCACACTATGTTTGGAGATGGAGTTCTGGGTGTTACTGAAGTACTGGACTTCCTAAAGTTTGGATCTATGCTTGCAAGCTGAGTGGGTGCTTGAACACTGTCCCATCCTCTGGTAAATGCTCTCATCATGGCCAAGTGTGGGACTGGGCATGTTCTTGTGTGTAAGTCATAGAACGTGTTGAGTTGGAAAGGACCAGCAGGATCACCGAGTCCACCTCCTGGCCCTCTGCAGGATGCTCCAGGAGCCACACCATATGCCAGAGAGCATTGTCCCAATGCTTTTTGAACTCAGGCAAGCTTTGTGCTGTGGCCACTTCCATGGGGAACCTGTTCCAGTGCTCAGCCTCCTGCTGTGTGAAAAACTTTTTCCTGATACCTAACCTAATGATTGGAGTAGGTGAGTGGGGAAGCCAGTGAAGTGAACTGAGAAAGAAAACCTTAGCCTTGTACTTAACTGGTAATGTAGATGCTACTGAACTGACTGGCTTGACAGCTTTTGACTTTGTTCCCCACTGAGCAGTAGGATTTTATCTCCATCTCTGAATCAGCCAAACTGGCTTTAAAATGTGTGATCTTTTATGCTCTTTTCTCCCTGCATGAATCCAGTGAAATGCAGCTGCTCTGGTTTCAGTCCTTGTTAGCCACAGAAAAGTGTCAAATCTGACAAGTGTGTAGCAATGCTGGTGCAGATTTAAACACTATCAAGAAATGAGAACAAATACATTTTGAGATATTTCTATTAAGTGTGGCATTGAGGTATCCAACAGGTCATTTTCATGCATGCCCTATGATTTATGTGGAATGCTTTCCACATAACTTTCTTGGTGACCTTTTAGAGAAAAGATGAAATGGCAAATAACCTGGAGAAATGTCAGCTTTTTCGTGACTTGCATTTGGTGCTGCATCATGATCACAACCTATGCTGTTTAAACAGCAGCAACTCACTACAGCTCTGACCCAGCACACTGGAGGTTCCCTGAAATACTGCAAAGGGTGTATAATCCATACATGCACTCTCCTCTGTCCCAAACCTGCTGAAAGGGACCTGCTGTGGCAGATCAGGAGCTGAGAGAGAGACCTGCCATGGGCCTTCTTGTCTCTTCCTGCTTCCAAAATGCAAAAAATGACACACAGGTTACCTTGGTCCTGACTAGAGCTGCACTGGTGTGGCTCCTCAAGACAGCAAGTAAAGAAATACCACCTAAAGTACCTGCTCTGCAGCTCTTACCACCCACTGTTACTTTTTAAAGCCTGAGTGACTGTTAGTAGGAGTTGAATATACAGTGTTCAGGAAGACTTAGAAGTTTGACTCAGAGTCTCTTGCCCACAATCTACTTTTTGGGGGGAGGAAAAATTATGGGAACCTCCATTTGAAAATCTGATTTGACACAAAATCCATGCAAGACGATGGTTGGGATTATATCTTGAGAGAGCAATTTATTTAAACTAAGGGCAGCAAGAGAGGATTAGATATTTTAATTCCCTCCCTTTCCCTAATAACTGTACAGAGTGCTGGCACTTTTTTGGCTTGGAGAAGATGACCTGGACACAGAAGTGATTATTCTGTGAGGTAAATTTTTTTACCACCTCCTGCTGAAAACAAGGTGTTTTTTCACAAAACAAAGAATATTTTTCATGGGTCATTATGAAATCAGATGCATTGTCATTCAAGTGGGACATGTAGGCTTAATGAACTGGTCTCAGACAGGTCCCAAGCATTCTCAACTTTGCAATCTTCTCAAGGCAGCAGGGTGATGATTTCAATGCTCTCATAAGTGAGATGACTTAAATATGTGGATAACACTTTTCGGTAAGAATTGTTGTGGTTTAACATTTCAGAATAGCTAGGCACTTTGCTGCTGATCTTGAGATACTAACTTTAGCTATCTAATTTTTAAAACATACTTGTCAGTTCAGTTTTCCCTGGGAATTCTTACATGACAGACAAATGTACAGATGATAAAGCATAAAATTGCTCTAAGTTGGTAGGTGTTTATTTCTGATGCATATTGGTTTATTTCCAAATTAAATGTACAATTTTATTTTTCTTTTTTTTTTTCATTGTCATCTTCCTTTCATTTTTGTGCAACGGGTTTTTTCATTTAATAGATAAGGCTTGGATAGGCCTACCCTCATGGGCTCAGTCCTGTTCTCTCAACAAACATATTTTCTATACAAACATCTGCTAGTAAAAATTTGCTTTTTTATCAGTCATCATTTGCTTGAATTGTCAGTAAAAAAAAAAAATTGTTTCATTTATTTGGTATTTAATCTTAAATTATTCACTTCAGGGATAGATTATACAGATGATCCCTAATTTTTTTTAAACCACAGGCTTACTTAATTTCTGTGGGTGAGAGAAAAGGTTGAACAAAAACAATCGCTAACAGGGATTTTAAATTTAATTAATTTAATTGATCACTAATTAAGGGACTAATAATGTCCCTTTTAGTTATTTTATTATAATTTAATCTTTATCTCTAATCTCTTTATGACTGTAGTCACGTGAACGTGAAAAATTATGAATTTCTTTAAAGCTAACTGTACTTTGACTTTGGTATTAGACTATGCTTTGTTATTTTCTTCATGGCACCAACAGAATGGGAATGTCCCACAGCATGGCTGCAGCCATGGCTTCCATCTGTTATTGTAAGGAGACAGCTGTTGTGGGACTGGAGTCAGTGTCTTGCCATGCTCTTCCACAGCTCTCCTTATTCTCCTTGTTACGGTGTCAAACAAGGGCTCAGTGTCTGCTGACAGAGGATTTGCCTCAGATGGATCTTGTGAGAGATTGAACAGCAGTGGAGGGTCATGATGGGTTACACCATCCCCGAAACACGGACAAATTCCTCTTCTGAAGCAGGCCCCAGAAGATTCTGGCTGAAATACTGGAGTAGCATAATGAGCTTTCCATACGGTGCCACCTGTCACAGAAGAAGCATTTAAACAGCTTAATGTCATTAGGAGCTGGTGGGTGGTCCCTGAAAGCTTGGTTCGTGTTTGTTCATGTTTGTTGTTCCAAGGGGAAGCTTATGTCATGGCTGTTGCATACAGGGAAAAGGTGGCAGGAATTCAAATGGTTTTTGTGGCTCATGGGTACACCTTGGCTCTGGGAACCATGTGCAGTATGTGGATGGTTAGCCCAATGTTTGCAGTACAATGGGTCTGCCACTTTCTTCTTCCCCTTTAAAAATTTTCATGCCTCTTGGAGGGGAGGAAATGGAGAATGCAGTCCCCAATTTCTGGGTGTATATATTGATAGGTGGCTCTTCTTCTAGGCAGAAACTGATCACATCTTATTTCTCTGCTCATATTCCAGCACACTTCCAGAAAGGGTGCAGGTTAATTGCAGGCCTTTAAAACAGTAAAATCTGGAGTCTAGCTTTTAAGTTAAAGTGAAGAAGGCCAATAGTTCACAGCTTTAGAGCTTGCACTTCAAGCAGTCAAACTCTTGTACTGACCATGGGATAAGTGCAGGTTTGTGGTAAAAAAGTGGTAAATTACTAGGACTACAGCTGAATGCGGTACATCAGGATATTTTACTTCTCCTTCCCTGCTCCTTTTTCTCCTGTTCCTTACCCCACATTTAGAAAGCACTGCACTGAACTCAGAAGCGAGGATGTGCCCAACCAGAAGACAGCAATTAGACACTATGTCTGAAAAAGGAGACAAGAAGAAAGGGGACATATAAAGCTTGGAGTCACTTCTGTGCTCAAAGCATTAAATGGTTGACAGCTGCATTGTCCCTGCAAGGAATTTTCTTTTTGGTACAATGGAATCAGCTGAACTTTTCTTCCTTTCTTCTCTTGTGTCTTCTTCTTTATGTCTGAAGCCTGCAGCTTTATTCCTGTCTCTCTCTTGTCACTATGTTAGAACAGTATTTTGTGAATAAATAAAATTTAAAAACTTCTTAAAAGATGAAGGGGAACAAATAACAGATATTAAAGTTTAGGGAATATCTTAGATTAAAATATCCCATTGCTGGTTAGCTAGCTGGGTTTGTATCTCTTTATTTTCACCACGCATTTTCCACATCCTGCATCTGCGCCTTTATAGAGCTTTTATAGAGGGATGTTCTCTCAATGGTTCTGAAATGTTTTGGTGTAAGAAAATGAGGATAAATGTTTGATATCCCAATTTCTGAAATTGTGAAAGAAGGGAAAAACAATGTTTTCTGAGAGAAAAAGGGTTAGAGCATGGTAGTGATATAGGCAAGGATGTGGGTTCAATCCCCAAGTGGATCATTTCCTTAAGAGCTGGATTTGATGATCCTTATGGGCCCTTTCCAGCTCAAAATATCATGGATCAGGAAATAAAGATTAAATATTTCAACTTTCTGACACCTTACAAGGGCAGACTGATACTCCTTAGGTCTGTTTGAGTATTTGCTTTGCTGCTGGCTGGATGTCCTCTGCATCCTCAAGCTTATCCCTGTCTTGTTACTAAAAGAATGTTTGTCTCGTGACAGAAGTGAAAGCATCCTCTGTGGTATCAGGGTGCCCAGAGCATGGGATTTGCTTCTTATGTCTGTTGGTCAGGTAGTATAGATATTTTTTGCAAGGAATTAAACAAGCACTCTCTGGGACATGCATTTTTTCTGAGTATCTGGCTCTGGTTGGAGTGCTGTTGTGATATTGCTAAAATAACTGTTTATTAGTTAAATATGAGATGTACAGATAGATTTATCCAGATGTACACGGGAATTTGTGATCAGTGCTCAGAAAAACTGAAGTAATCATTCTTTTCCACAAATAAGTTAGGTGAATTCTTTATAATTTATACTCTGTATGGCAATTTGGAGTAGTGAGTGTAAAGTGTCTGGGGAGAATTTTTCTGATTCTAAATTTTAACATTCCCTTTTCACAGCTGCAAATAATTACTGGAGTTTCAGAGTAGGAGACAGATAGGTCCTTGTTAGCTCACTTTGAAGGACAGAGCAAGGCTGATTTTAATTAACCTGTGTTGGTGAGCTGAGTAGACAGCTGGGTTACAGAAGGATAAAAGGAAAAAAAAGGTAGTTGAAATTAGTGGTGATAAAAGCAAGGGACACATTACTGATCCCCAAGAGGCAAAGAGGGATATACAGTTTGCTACTGAGGTAGCTCTGACAGAATCTGAAGGATGCATGTGCATGTTAGGACAACATGTTAATTTAATATATCCAAGGGAAAGGAAGCCTGCTGCTTCATTCCAAACATGTCTCAAACCCCTCTCGTAACAATCAATCAGTTTAATTAGCAGAAAGTAATGGACTGTCACTAATAAGACTCATGGTGCAGAGGTAAAGGAAAGGACTCTTTAACATATAAACAAAGGATTCTTCTGACTTCAGTGAAGGTCTCAAAGGATAGGTCCTGCCTGGGTGACATCAAGACACAATGGCTTTGTGTCTAGGCTGATCGAGATGTTAACAGATAATAAATATGTAATGTGAGGGTGACATACTTGCAAATGAACTAAAACAGACTGTTGCTCAGCCCAATCAGAAGAAATTACAGCTGGAGAAAAGAATCAAAATTTTTTGCCTGACTGAAAGCTGAGCTACATATTTGATTAGCTGGTCTTTTGTATGCAAAACATGGCATTGTTTTCTGGCCCCTTGCCATAAACAGTTAGATGAGAAAAATTTTAGTAAGTCCTGCATAAGAAATCTAGGTGTGCACATGGCTTCATAAGAACATGAAATGCCACCAAATCCACCTTGCATCTGCATGCTGTATGCATAGCTACTGAAGTAGAACTTACATAGCTTAGAAGAACAAGCAATATAATTTAGGTAAGGACAACATCAGGAGAACCTGAAAAGAAATTCTGCAAATGTCCCATGTGACTGGAGTATGAATTTAGCCTTTCACTAAGGAAGTGTGGCATGACTCTTCCAGCAGAAATATCCAGGAACTGGGGCAGTCAGACACAGCTTTCACTGATCAGAAACATTCTGTGTTCACGAAATATGGTGTGCACTATAGAGAAACAAAGAGAGATCTCTAAGAATGGTGAGGGATTGTTGAAGGTCTACTTCCCAGGAAGCAAACTCCTTCACCTCAGGCAAGGCAGGACAACTAACAATGAGGTGTTGCAGAACAGGAAATTTGAGGCAGTGTACACATTCCATATATATATATATATATATGTATATCTGTATATACATGTATATGTACATTTCTACATTATATTCCATTGGAAGCTAGAGGACATTACATCATGTCTGACCCGCAGGAGGGGGATGTTTGTACTCACTGTCCTTCTGGTGCCAGCGCACTGCATGCAGAAACACACCGCAGTAGTGGAACAGGAACTCGTGCCTGGAGTGCTGCTCTGTCCCCAGCAGCAGGGGCAGCAAGGTGTGCCCATCCATGACCCTGATGGAGAGGATCAGAGTCACCAGACAGCTTAAGAATTTAAAGTTTGCAGCTGAAGCATGAGCAGTACTCACTCTGTGTGTTCAGCATTAAGATTTCAAGTGTCATCACTAAACCAAGGTACTGTTTAGCTAATGAGCCCTGAGATTTTTAATTGGGTGAATGTATGGTGACAAGTAATTAGCCGTTACTAGAAATTTTTGCATTTACAGCTAGTTCACACATCCTGCCTGGGGAGATCAGTCACCATTATATAATTTTCCTGGAAGTGATAACAATAGTGAAGGCATAGCTCACAGGTTTTAATTTTGCCACCTGAAATGGAAATCTCTGACAGCTCTGTGACCTCCAGACTTTATAAAAATAATAATAAAAAAAGAAGCCACTTACTGAATTGCCTAGCAATTCAGTTGCAGTCTGGGTTGTAACTGTGTTTAGCTACAATTTACCAGTACTTCTATGCTTTTTTGCTAAAATGACTTAGCCACCCTCAATTTCTCATGTCCTTTAGAGAAGCCTTGTTTTTTTTCAGTCACCCTAGCGTCCCAAATCAACCAAACTACTTTTCAGTGATAGGAGAACTGAGTTAGCTAAATGACCCTTAAAAAAAATATGGGTTTTTTTCTTTGTCTTTTTCACATAAGCAGACAAGATGGAGAAAGCTGTGCAAAAAGAAAGCTAGAGAACTGCCTGTTTTAGAAACAAGAAAACAGTTAGTTTCTGTCTAAATAAAGTAAGAGAAGCAATATGGTTTATGAAGCCAACTCTTTACCTGTCCTGAGGCACTGCCCCTCCAGCCAGTTGAACCACTGTAGGATAAATGTCCATAAGGCTTGTAGGTTCATCGATCACTGTCCCTGCAGGCAACACTCCTGGCCATCTAACTATGCCTGGAACACGGATTCCTCCTTCCCATCCTCCCATTCCTTTTCCACCTGTTATAGAAGGGGGAGAAGTGTCAAAAAGATAAAAGAATAGATGATACCAGACGTTTATTGTGCATATATAAGAAAATGGTTTAAAAACTTCAGAATATTTCATGCATCTTTAATGAAAACATACTAAATCCTGGAAAACAGTAGACTGTCATTTAGTAGTGGCTCTTCTCATTATTTCTATGTGTGGCTTATTTATCTGCCTGTTTTTAATATACAGTTCCCAATAGCAAGAGTGAATTTTACAGATATTTATTAATTAAACTGTATTTTTTAATCTTGCTAGTTTGTCTCACTGGCATATCCCTTGTATGTGGACATAAATAGTTATGTCTTTCTATTATTGATATCTAAATTGATATTGTATCCCCTCTTGCCTTCTCACTAAGTAGTCATGATTTCATCATTGTCCTCTCATCCTGAACTCCCTAATGGCATTTGTCTTCTCCCTCTGGACTCTCCTGCTATTAATACTATATATTATACTAATAATACTATGTTCCCCTAGTGGAGGTGAATTCCTTAGATCAGATTCTAAGCTATTCAAGTGAGATTCTTTGCCATTTTGCATGTGTAACTGGCATGGGATCTTCATATTAAGAACTAAAGGTGAATTTTACATTTGTGACTCTGTGTGTGGGTGGATCCCAACTGTATCAAACATTGATTGTGTGGCTCATCAAGTAACTTAGTACTAGACAATGTGAATTGTGATGCTGAGCAAGGTCAATGTGCATATGACTCTTCTGTTGGGAAACATGTGATGGCTGCAGCTTTCAAACTTCATTATACCGTAAGTACCAAGCTGCCCAGGATGTTACAGTGGCTTTTCAAGGCTTAGTAATCTGGAGGAAGAACATATAAAATATACCATAAATCTTCATTTCCACAGAGCTTTTGTCACTGTGTTGCAAGCCAGTCATAGAGGGTCTAGAAGAAACTTCTATAGGATGGGTGAGAAACTGGAGAACTGTAGTATGAAAAATAGACATCATGGTATCTGCCAGTGTTGGCACAGTGGAGAGGAACCTTTTGAAATTCAACAAAGACAAATGCAGGGCTCTGTATCTTGGGAAAACTAGCCCCATTACAGGCTGGGGCTGAGCTGCTGGACAGCAGCTCTGCAGAGAAGGATCTGTCCTGGTGAACAATGAGCTCTCCATGAGCCAGCAGTGCCCTTGCGACTAAGAAGTCCAAGGGTATCCAGGTGTGCATTAGGAAGAGCTTTGCCAGCATATTGAGGGAAGTGGTCCTGCCCCTCCACTCAGCCCCAACCCAATGAATAGCAGATGCCCTTTGTTTCAGCCCTACAATCCAATATTATAATCTCATCATGTAATTTTTTTAATATAGTATCTTTGGATATATTTTTTCCATCTTTTCTTATGAGGAAGTTTCATGCCTTTATAGGAATTTTACCTTTATATATCCCATTCCATCCACCCAACTGAGAATTTCCTCTGTGAGCCTCTAAGAATCCTCCATGATCAGATGCAAAATAAATGAATGTGGTATTCTTCAAGTCCTCTTTGTCAATAACATCCAGAAGCCTGCCTGTAAACAAAGCAAATCATCATCATTATAATAATTTTTTTGGTCTTGACTCCATATTCAGTGAAGATGAGTATTTCCATTTGCCTGAATGAGTTTTGTTATGATCTACCACGTTCAGTACAAAGAGACCTTGGCAAATCAGAGATGGGCAATCACCAGCCATGTGAAGTTTAACAAGGGAGAGTGCTGGATTCTGCACCTGAGAGTAGGCAATCCTTGTTATGTGTATGCACTGGGGGAGGAGATGCTGGAAAGCAACACTGTAGAAAGGGCCCTGGGGGTCCTGGTCGATGGCAAGTTGAAGATGTGTCAGCAGTGCCCTGTCAGCCAGGAGAGCCAACCCATGTCCTGGGGGGCATCAGGTACAGCATGGCCAGCTGGGCAAGGGAGGAGATTGTCCTGCTCTGCTCTGAGCTGGGGCAGCCTCACCTCCAGTGCTGGGGGCAGTTTTGGGTATCACAGTATAACAGAGGTATAGAATCATTAGAGAGCATCCAAAGAAGGGCCATGAGGATGATGAACGGCTTTGAGGGGAAGCCTTATAAGGAGTGGCTGAGGTCACTTGTACTGATCCCATCATATGTTTATATAGAATGTGTTTTATCTTCAATTAATTGTCTTCATCATCTTCTGTATCAAATATATTTGCCAAGAACACCTTGCAGCAGCAAAAGCAGAACTGCACGAGAAAATATCACAAGCCATTGCTCACCACTTTCACTTAATCTCTTTTCCTTTACAGTTTCTTTCCTGTCAGTCCTTGCTGAAACTAATTATTTACCTTACCAAACACAAAAATTGTTTCAATTGAGTGTAGGAATATTGGTTCTGAATTGCAACCAAATCAAGAGCTGTCCAATTCTGGAGTTTTGTCCTCACTAGCTGCTATCCTGTTTCAACTACGTGTTCTTTATATCTTGACTTTCTTGAGGAAACAGGAGCATGGCTAAGCCCTTTGGTTCAACTGGATCCTGCAGGAGGTTTCAGCCTGTCCATTGAAAGCAATCAGGTTCTACTCAAATTATGATTTTGTAGACATGGTTACTGGGGGAAAAAGGTTCAGGAATTGAATCATGGCCTTGACAGGAGGCAATTGCTTTGTTAATAGAGTCTTCATTTTTGACAAAATATCTCTCCTTCTCATTGAAAGAGAAAAACTAAGTAAAGTTTAAGTTTTTAACCAAATTAAACCAATAAGAAATTTAACCTGATTAGTACTCAAGAGACTAGATTATGACCTAAGTGAGTCTTCACTGACTTCATACAATTTAAGTGAAACTCCATAACTTTCTAACTTGGACTTTTGGCTAGGAGAGGGTTCTGAGTGATTTTTTTTTTTTAATAAAAATGCATAATTACACAAAACAACCATCATATAACTTAATATTCAGCAAAAACTCTTCACGTCTAAGACCAGAGCTCGAGAAATATTGTACAAATTTTGATTAAAAACATGATCAGGGACACATTTGGTTATTTGACTGCATTTAATACTTCAGTGTAGAAGCAAGTAATTTAAAAAAAGATAAGGAATAAATCCTTACAAGGAAAGTTTAAGCTTTCATCTTAAGAAAATAAAAAAGAGGTATTGTTTGGTTATGATATGACAATCTCTGAAACCAACCGTGTAACCAAGGTGAATTCACTGATTTTTACATATGCCAAAAGGGAGTTTGGTGATCACCCCTTTAATGTCTTTTCTATATCCAAGTGAATGAAGAATTTTCTTCAAGACCAACACTTACCCACCATCCAGTCCATCTCCTCCACGTTATCTCCATACAGGCCATGCCTGCTTCTTCCCTGAAATTTCTCAGTGGTAATGAGAGGGGTGTGAACATGTAAAAGGGAAACAAAGAGAAGAAATGGTCTATGCTTGTTTCTGAAATAAAAGAAAACAATAGTCATTGTTTGATTCTCTTCAAACTGTCACTCAACCCAAAATATAACAATGGTATTGCAGTTACTCTCTCAATTGTTGTGATCTAAACAATTTTATTTTGACATCTTTTTGGCTTTGAGGTTTTGGGAGACAGAGGGGATTGAAACATATCCCACAAAGATATTTTTTTCTATGTTAAGACCAAAAGAGTAAAGGATCCTTTCTTTTTCCAGTTCTAAATTAGACATGTGCAGAAAAGACTGACACATTCCTGAAAACAAGGAGGACAGCACTCACTTGCCCAAACTCAAACATGGATGTGCATCACTGAACATCTGAAGTGTCCTCATGGAAGGGGCAGATATCACCCACAGTGAAAACATATCACTTCAACATCAAGCCAGGTAGGATATCCTAGGAACCTGAAATTACCTATGCTCAATGTTTTAGAGAAGGAATTTATATTACCTCAAATTTCCTTTAAAAAACAAGCACACTACCCCTAAACCGTGACAGAAATATGGGTATGCCCAGATTTAACACACTTTTAAAGACTTAGTGTTTTTTTTTCAATTCTAATTGAGGTTACTGATAATAAATGAAGGACACCTTTGGGGAAAAAAATATAACCAAAGCCCACAAAACTAAAACTCACTGTCACTCTTCTGTTTGTTAAACATTAATTTCATAGGACACTTTCTGTGACAGTCCATTCACCACCCTAAGATCATTTTATGTTCCTATAGGCAGAAGGCACAGTATTTGGCCAGGACCCCTTTGTGTCACTTGCTCCCCCCAGTCTGCTCCACCTCTGCTGATTACCTTTCAATGAATGTAATTGCCTCCTTCAGCATATTAGAAGTAGTTTTTTGTAGGTTCATTGGTTGTTCAGTGATATCATGATTTCTCATCAGGATACAGTTCCAGTACTTGGTAAAACCATAGCTGGAGAACCAGGAGATGAAATGAAGGAGACCACAGATGGCCAGACAGATTATTATTTTCCATTTTACTAGGAATAAATTGGCACATTTTCCAATCACAAGAGTAAATACTGCAAGGATGATCATCTGAGTATGAAACCAATATGTTTCTTGCAAAGACTTGGCCAATTCAGGGTCATCTGTGCCTTGACACTCGTTCACAAGGGTAAAAGGCATGCCATAAAAATAATCAAAACCATGATTTAAAGGATGGTGGCAGTGGTCATGGCGGGTTTTGCAGTTCACACCCATATGCCACTTCCCTGAAAATAAAAAACAAAGATCTTAAATCCAGTAGTAGGGTGTGTCTGCCTGCATTTCTCAGTTAAGGTGCAGCCAAGGGAGGAGTGGGTGTAGAATGGGGACGGACCTAGGGAACAGTAGTGCACCCTCCCTTCAGATACTGACAGGTATTGAGGGGTCTCCTCTCAGCTGTCTCTTCTCAAGGCTGAACAGACCAATCTCCCTCAGCCTGTCCTCATAAGAGAGATGCTTCAGTCCCCTAATTATCTTCATTAATGATGAATAAGTTAAACAATAGTGGGCTCAGTGCTGACCCTTGGGGACCCCACTGGTGACAACTAGCCCCTGTGCCACTGATTATGACCACCTGGGATCAGCTCTTCAGGCAGTTCTCAATCCACTTCCCTGTCCACTCATCCAGTCCACACTTCTAGAGTTTGCCAGTGAGGATGTTGTGAGAGACAGTGTTAAAAACCTTGCTGAAGTCAATATGATTAAGACCACTGTGCTGAAATTGATATAATTAAGACCACTGTGGTGTCTCAGTGCCAACTGTCAGATGACATTTTTCTGCTCTAACACATGAGTGAATGTCTCTGTTGGTTCATCCTAAAGCAATCTGTGCTGAGCAAACAAGATTATTTCCTTTGAATTTACTTCCATTTGCAGTGTGTATTTATATATTACATGCACCTCATTCTGGATTTACCAGATACGCTGTACTCACATTGGACTTGTGGACAATGTTCTAAAAGCCCTGTTGATTTTGAAAGTTATGCATACAAAAAAAACTGTTTAACTGATCCTGGACATTTTGATAAAAAAATGTATTTAGAGAAGTAACCTAATTAGAATAACAAACAATAAAAAGGCAACAACTTTCTTTGTGTCATACCTACAAGTGCTGTAGAATAGCCTTGCTGGTAGAGTATTCTGGCAAAAGTAGTTTCATTTGGTGGGAGCCCTCCTGAACCACCATTCCAGAAAAGAACCTGCCTCTGAGTGCTGGATGCCATGCCTGGAGAGGAATAATAGTCTTTAAAAGAAAACAAGCCAAATTTCAGATTTCCAGCCTTCTCAGATTGTGCTTTCTAATGAATGGGACTCCATTGCCTAAGTCTAGTACCTTTATATAAATCAGTTCCTATGCCCTAGGATATTCTGCTTGACCTCCAAAATTATGTCTTTTCCAAGTTCCACGTCGTTATATGCTAGACCAGTGCAGATGCCTCAGCTATGCTGGGGTGTCTACAAATGGCAGGAAGACACCTACATTTGGATATTAGACAACTTCTTACAATCAAACTTCTATCAAAATATGATGTTAACAGAAAAGAAAACAAATGAGATTTATCTAGAACAGAAGGCTTATTGGGTTAGGGGAGCACACTTCTGAAATGTACAGAGCATAATTACATTTCTCCTTAAATGAATCAGAATTACATTAGAAGATACACTGATTATTACTGCTAAATGGAATGGCTGAAGTCTTCTGTCTTCTGTCATAACTTTACATAGTTGAAGTAAATCTGTTTTAAGGCACAATTGCTGAGAACTATTCTACAGTCTGACATATTTCACTGTGAAAAGTTTTGCCAGGATATTAAAAATATTACATTTCATAGTAATAATCCTAGTGCCACTGAACATACGACATCACACAATTTTATTTCTTTTTCTACCTCTGAGTGCTTTGAACTGTTTGGATTTTTGTCCATTTCTGTGTTGTCATTTAGCCACACATAATGTATTTTATATGGGGATTTTCCAATAGAAGTCAATCATTAGTCATCTCTAATTCTTGCCCATTTCACTGAGACTCCAAATCCCAAGATTAACTGTTCTTTAACATGGTTTATTTAAGGGGATTTTTAATTTCAACAGTGACTAGACTAACTGCAGCAAACCATTGGAGAGAGGCCCAACCTGATCTGATGGGGTATCTGCCAGTCAGGAAAGCGGCTCTGCTTGGAGTGCAGACAGCTGCTGCAGCAATGTGCTGAGTAAGTCTCACTCCATCCTTTGCCAGGCCATCAATGTTAGGGGTCCTAAAGAGAAAAATCCCATCTCTGATAAAACATATTGCACAGCATTTCATGGCATGCAGCTCCCCCTAGTTTTGTTGAGCAAGTCACCATCAAATTTACAAATACCTGTTTACCTACTACTCAGCTAGAACAGTTCTGTGTTTTTTATGTATTTTTAAGATACCTTGACTCCTTAGAAATGAGTTTTTGATGGGTATATATGTTTTTATTAATAACTAAAAAAAAAGGGTGGAAAAAGACAAGGTATCTCAGGTATGTCCCACACCAGAATCCCAAGCAACACAGGGAGCAAGAGCCTGTTCACAACACAACATCCAAGACAATAATAGGCTAGAACAAAGACATCATTCTCTTAATCAATCAATATACAGATTGACAATTGCACTAGGGATACATATATTGCATAGACTGATCTGTCATTTCATACTAAGTCTACTAGAGTTGTTGACAGATATTAAATTTTAATCTCATTCCTTCATATTTCAACCCTGGAATTATGTAAATGTATGTATTATTGTCATGCCTGATAAGTAGAGTGCACAAACACATTTGAAAAGTTCTGAGTCCTAGAAAGTTTCTCAAGCATGTCTGCATAATTATGATTCCTGTAGGAATGACTACTGTAGAACATGCATTTTGTACATAGCTTGAAAAGAAGTGTATCTAAATAAACTAATAAATTAATAATGAATTTTAATGCTAAATATCATCTGTAAATATTTTAAATAAAGTTTACCATGAAGGGATAATTTATTTCATACCTTACTGTATCATTGCCATAGCAACCCACATCTCCAATACCAAGATCATCAGCTAGTATCAGTAAAAAGTTAGGTTTTGAAGGATTTGATACACAGATTTTTGGAAACAGGCATAAAATTAGCCAAATATTTAGGTAGCTCCTAAAAGCAAAAGTAAAGAGGTAGGTAACATTACAAAAAAAACAATTGTAAGTTTTGCAATAGACTTTAAACTACTATTCTTAAAGCTTTATGGGGACTCAGTATAGGTGCAAACAGCAACCAAAGAGTGCCAGCAGATGGAGCTCCTGAATGCATACACAAGTCCTTGAGTTTTATAATATTAGTATTATTTTCTGGGGATGTTGTTATTACTATTACTGTTACTGTTACTATTACTATTGCTATTACTATTACTATTACTATTGCTATTACTATTACTATTACTATTACTATTACTGTTACTGTTACTGTTACTGTTACTGTTACTATTACTATTCTTTCACACAGGAATTTTGTCTGCATTTCTGTATTGACATTTGCACTGCTCTCTGTGGATGTTCCCACTAGAATGAGTAGTTGGATACTACAAGTGTCCCGAGGCACCCTCTGTATGGAGCTGTAGGATGCTCCTGTTAAGGCTCTTGGAATGAGTGGGACAGGAACACAAAGGTGATTGGTGTGAAGTCATGCTGGGCTTCATGGAAATGTCTTGACTGTGGCATTTACTGCACCCTCAGCTATACACAGTGTCAGGAAAGTGCTCTTCAAGCCATGGGACCATCTGCAAAATCAAGGTGCAGCAACAGGCTTAAACTTGGTTATCTTCCTAGGAGACCCCAAGAATATCTCTGCATGTTTTGGTTGCTCAAAGTGTTTGCAATTGGAAGCTTACAGATGCTCACCTGAAGTAAAATACATATGCTAGAACACATCTTCTGACTGCTGGTTCATTAATAGATATGACATTAATTCATTAGTAGATACTACAACATGATAAATGTATAGTAACTATACCATACACTATACATATTCCTAAACCTCCATGTCTTATAAAAGCAGGCTAATAGGTTTTGAAATACCAACAGAGCCAAACCTGTATTAGCTACTCATTCCTCATTGAGTTGGGGTGGTGGTAGCAGGGAAAATGTAAGATTATCTGCTTAATATATCTCTGTTAATAATAAATTATCTGTTTTCTTAAGCACAACACCTAAAATCCAGGGAAGAACCTCAGTGAATGTCTTTCTTACCATTGTTTTCCCTGGTAAACTTCATCGTTTTCCATTTTATGAAACAGGTACATAATTGGTCATATAAATGCTGATGGAAAAGAAAAAGAAAAAGGAAAAAATCAAACCACAGAAGTTCTGGTGGTTTTCCATGCAGTTTTGCAAGGTCTTGCCTGTTTTCCAGCTGCTGCTATCTCCAGGGAGACTTGTGAGAATTTGGAAAGAAGACAAAATGTTAGTGGCTTTAAAAAAGTGCTAGAGGTGCCCATTACTCAATACATGCACAGAACTGTTGGTGTCCACTGAGATGATTGTTTTCACCATTTTACAAATGGCATAAAACTGAGAGCTCACTTTTTATTTAACCTCAGATCAACTTTAAGGAAAAGAATCTAACCTTTACTGTGACCTTATAAACTATAAAAAATACATCAAATAAAAGCCATTCTGGAAACTAATATTGTCACTGTTATTCTGAGGAAAGAGGCTGTATTATTCTTTGGTTTAGATGCCATCTAGTACATTCAAGAAGGTGTTTCTATCTGAATTGCTACTAAAAATTTCTAGAAACTAGAAGTTACTAGAAATATAAATACCTTTGTGATTATTTCCTTAAAGGACTCCAAAGCTTAATGCCATTTATTAACTTAGCAAGCCAATTTTTCTACTTGCCAACTCTATGAAGTCAACTTGGACTTTAAAAATCTAGAAATAATCTTTTCATTTCTTAAATATTTATTTTTGGTCTGGCAAGGCAAATTTTATGAGTGGAAGTGATTTTCCCTGCTTGCTGAAATAGAGAGCACACCTAGTTCCGTTGGAAAAAGAATGGACTGTGAAATGCACTCCTTTTCCTTGTGAATGGCCTAAGGGATCTGCAGAAAATGTTGCACTGGGACTGTGCAGGCAGTCCTGCAGAAGTACATGGTAAGCTGGCTCCAGTGGGGACTGTCACATGCTCAGTTTTGTGGAGTATACTGAGCTAAATTAGATTCCATTTATTCCATTACTGAGAAAAGAGAAAAAAAAAACTTAGAAATATCCCATCCATGCAATATCCCTGCTTTTCCACACTTCTTTCTATTTCAAAACATGACAAGAACAAAGACATTGTTGGCTGTACCAAGGAAGAGATTGAAAGTAATAAGAATATTTACTTGCTATAACAACTCAAGATGTTTGTAAACACAGAGTCACTGCTAAACACAGAGAACTGAAAAGCTCTGTCTTGACTAATGAAAGACTTGTTGCTTTTTTTCTCCAAAAATGAAAATACATCATTTTCTGAGAGCTTTTTTTCCTGCCTTTTTAGTACACAACAGTTTACCTTGAATTTCTGAGGAACACTAAACTAGCCAGAGCTGAGTATAATCCTGCGTTATGCATTTCAGAGGATGGGCCATAAGACGAAAAAAGTGCAGGTATTGTTATTCTGATCAGGAAAACAGTATTAAAAAAGTAAGAACCTGAAGCCCATTGATGATTTTTTCAGGCAACATCTAGATGTTTGTTTGGCTATGGTGGAGACTATAAGGGAAATAAAAAAACTAAAAAATAAAACCCAAAACCCACCAGCAATAGAACAAATAAACAAACAAATCCCTCAGCAAAACAAACATAAACCCCTCAAGCAAACAACAAAACCCCCTAGAACAACAAAGGCACTACAGAAAGCTCATCCTCCCTGCATAGTGAGTCACAGACTAATGGGAAGGCACAAGGTCTCTCTGACTCAATGAAGTGGCTGTTTGAAGCAAGAACTTGCTGGGAATGCAGATGCCAGGACCCCACTATCAAAAAGGCAGGCTGTATTAATATGAAGGAAAGGACTTGCTACCAGGATGTCAAACCTTTCTGAGATGGCAGTGTAGTGGTGTTTCACTGCCACAGCCTGGTTGCAGTTCCCCTGAGGCCCCAGTGAACTCTGGTCCTGTAGGACAGAGCTGGAGCAATGATGTGGCAAGTGCCTGAAGCCATTAATCTGTGACAACAAGGAAAAGCTGATGGCTGTGGTCATCACCTATAATAGCAGTATCTTCACAGTGCTTTAACAACAGGCAGACCTCTGCCTTCCCAGCCACTGTTAGGCAGCATTACATTTAAAGAGCTTGTGGTACATGATTGAGCCAAAACTATTACAATGATAATCTTCAGTCTACACCAAGTAGCTGAGGATCAGCCCTTGTGAGCTGTAGTGGAGCAAAAGAACCAGACAGATCTGAACATCTAGGAAATCCCTTGACTTTTCAAGGTGTTAATCAGCTTTCTAAGCTCATACTTGGACAGCTCTGCTGTCTTCCACTTTCTCCCCACAGGTTTTTGCATCACAGCCAGCTGGTCATAACAGGCACATGAGTATTTAGACAGAAAACTTATGTAGAGTCCCGCAGAAAAACTGTGAACTTGAACAGAGGCACACTGGTAGTATAAAAATATCTAAATACCACTGGATGTGGCACTAGCTGGTTTATTGCAAGCCACTTTAGGAGCACTTCTTTTACTAAAAGACTACTAGAATGACCACACCAACTAAAAAAACCCACCACGATTTAAATATACATATTCACATTTCTCTGTTAAGGTTTGATTCATTCTGAAAGCAGACGTCTCACTGACAGATGCATTGAAACCACTACTGGGCCCTAGGGCTTGTCCTTATCTGTTAAATGAGAAAACACAACATAATTTATAAATCTAACAGCAGTCACTAAAAATCAGCAATCTTTTACAGAAATCCAAGAATACATTTGATAATAATTCCCACTGTAACCTAGTAAGCCAGAACAAAATGATCATCAGGATTAATAAAAAAGGCCAACCCCTTTTAACAATGTGGAAAACAAACCCTCTTCTCAGTTATTCTTGTTCTGAAATCCCTCTTGCTCCTGAATGTGCTCAGCAGTCCTGATTTGCTATAAGGTGTGCAGGTGAAAGCAGGCAGGAACTCACTCCCGTTCCTCTTGTTCTCCCTTCCCCCTCTCTCCAGCATGGACACACTGGGATCCCTGCCAGCAACAGCCACTTAACTGGAACAGCCATCAAATGGGAACAGCTATGCAGATTTTACATGAATTCCAGGCAAAGTACAAAGTCCTTATTGTTTAAATACTAGCATGACATGGCTACTGTCTCTTCTAGATTCCCTAGCCAGTTAATTCTGAGAAAATTCATATAAAGTCTGTCACTGCTCAGTTTGAGTGCTTCAGAAAATATGCTATAAATAATAACAGGATATGCTACAAATGGTTTTGTTTCTCCCACACAGCTTTTGAAGCCTTCCAGATGAGATAAAAGGACTAGCTTGTTCTCCTTTTCTTCTGTCACGTTGTTTTTCTGTTTTTGTTGAGTTTTCTAGAAAGGGAGGCATACCTGTGCTGAAGATGTGTTTATTTGTAGTGATTACTATACATCCCCTTCTTTCAGATCTTAACTCTGGTGTAATACATTTTACAATTCAGAAGGTCTTGAGTAATTACTTGGAGGAGATTTATTTATTTGCTGACATTTTGGTTCTCTGTGCTACTTGAATACAGCTATTGCTGAATTTAAGACTGTGTTCTAGAGAAGTAGTAGGAGTAAATGAGATGGAAAGATGAAGCAGCTAAAACTATCAGATTCATATAATCCAGTGGCAGGGATAACCAGGGTTGGAGACAGTTTTTTTATTTTTTTACCTCCTTGCACTTGTAACTATATTCAGTTATTTTTATGTTGTGACACTGGGCTACTTTTGCTTGTATTTATTTGACAGTAATACTTATTTTGTGTGACTGCTTAACAGCTTGTGATGGTTCTGGTGGAAAGACTTGAAAAAAAATATATTTCTCAAGAATTACATCATGCTTAGGGAATGGCAGATCTTTGAAAACTGCTAATAACATAAGTATTAACTTTCACTGGCTTTCATCCAAATTATCACTAAACATTTCTTTTACTATCTACATCTTTCCCTATAAGTATTCACTACTGAAGATGGGCCCACACTGCTTCTGGCACAACTTAGAAATGCAAGCTGAAACAAACTACACTGTCCCTACCATCCTCACCAGCTCTCCACCCCCTCCCCCCACAACCCCCCCAAAAAAAAATAAATCTCACACCTTCACATTTTCCCTTGCTAGCAAAACTCTATCTGGAAGCACAGACCTTGTATTCTGTTTCTCACCACTACATTAGTGACCTTACACTGAAATAACAGCTGTGATTACTTATTGTCTTCCACTGAATTAAATTTTAAACAAACCCCTTTTTTAACAACAAAAAAAAGGCAAATAAGTAACACCAAAGCAGGAGGGAGATGATTTTTATCTCTGCAGCAATATTTCCTCCTCTTCAGCTAACCAGTTTTTCACTGCCCCTGAGCACAGAAAGCTGCTGTTTACTTCATGCTGTAAATAGGAAAATTCTCTGCCAGCAAAACCTTTTTTTTTTTTTTTGAGTCACAGTGTGTTTTATATTGTTGTTTTCTTTCTGGCTTTTCACACATGTCTGAGTACTAAAAGCAAACACTGGTATTCATTTAGCTCCTTCTCCCTTTGACAAGCCGAGTGAACATAGAGCCGTGAACATAAATACTGAAATGACACATACAAAATTTCACAAAATTGCTTCTATCTCAGATCTTGGAAAAAAAAAATCCCTAAGAGATAAGAAGACAAGTGTTAATCTACTAAATTGGCCAAACAAATAAACTGTTTGCAGGGATATTCAAAAGGGGGAAAGAAGCAAAACAACAAACTACAAAAACCTTTTTTTCCATTTACTAAATTCAACAAGCAGCCTGCCTAGAGTTCTAGCAGGATGCTTATTATGAATTTGGACTTCATCACTACTACAAAAATACAGCCATTAATATAGTTCAAAGCCCTAAAATCTATGTAATTTCATTGTAAAATGCAGTGCAAAGCCATATCTCCTTAGAAAGTCTGCCTAGGGTCACACCACTGAAGGTGTTTGTTCTGTTGGTTTGGGTATATGTGTTTTTTTAGTACTGACACGATCCCTTTATACAAGTTATAGCTTGCAAAAATATATATATTACTACCAAATATTTTTTTACTCCAATATGACTCTCAAATGTACTTTATTTTTCTACAACTGATATTAAAACACTGAAAATTATTAATTAAAAATATTTTTATTAGCATCTTATATGCAATAAAATTGTTTTGCCAAATCAGTATGCTGCAGGACCTCTTTCTGATGGGCAGAATGCTTCTCTCGCTTTTATAACTGTTGCAGAGGTATACTGCACATTAATATTTTATACCTCATATTATCTGTGACATAGGTTATTTTTACCCAGATAAAGCTCAGATCACAAGTTCACAACTTGAGGAAAATCCCTCACTACATCAGATTTCCTCCACCTCAGGAGGAGCAACATCTCAACAGAGATAACAGAGTAGTACAGGAAGCAGTAATGACTACAATTACTATGTTTAAATAGAGTACAACTGTGATTTGTGGGCTATAGAGACACAACTGCAAACATTTAGAGGTTTATTTTTATTTCTTACTGCTGCCTGCTCAGCACTGTGCACTTGGCTCTCTGCAGCATTTTTCAACTGTGTTCCTTGAGAAGGCATAAATTAGTCAGATATTGGGAGCACACCTCTATAGTTTTCTCTTATACTCAAATCTGCAAAACCAGGATTTCCTTAAACCTTCAGCTAGTGGCAAAGAACGAAGGGGAAAACTTCTGATTGATATTCCTTTTCTTCTTCTTTATTTTCATCCACTTTGCTTCCCAGGAGAAGAAAAAACTCCATTATTATCTGATATCTTTGTCAGTAGAGTACTCAGTGGCACAGGATGTGTCATTAGACATGCATCTCAGAAAATCTGTGTGCTGTCATCTTCCTTATCACACCAACAGAGCGGGAATGTCCCACAGCAGGGCTGCAGCCACGGCTTCCACACCACGTTGGACACAGAGAGCTGCTCTGGCACTGGAGTCAGAGTCCTGCGGTGCTCCTCTATGGCTCTGCCAATCTTCCTTAGGACAGTCTCAAAGAGGGGCTCTGTGTCAGCCGAGAGAGGTTTGGCTTCTGAAGGGTCTTGTGAAAGCTCAAACAGCAATGGAGGCTCATGATGGGCCACTCCCTCCCCAAAGCATGGACAAAATCCTCTGTCATAACAAGCCCCAGCTCCAGGAGGACTGAAGATGGGAGTCACATAATGAGCCTTCCAAACAGCTCCAGCTGGCAGGAAAGAAAGAATCACAGAAGGCTGGTTATCATTTATCACAGGGAAGAACGAATGTTTTTCTAAAGTTCATTTCTGGATGCACTTGAGCTCTGCACTTATTAGTTAAAGTCGTACTGTAATTTCTACTGGTGCTGTACAATACAGGCAATGCTAGCAAGTTCTTTACCACATTACACCTGAACTACTTGGAAAAACATAATCCCAGAAAAAAAACAACCTGTTGGAACCACGTGCCCTCCTGTAGACTGGATCCAACTCTTTGGAAAGAAGCTGTGTACTCACTGTCCTTCTGGTGCCAGCGTGCAGCGTGTAAGTGAGTGCCGCAGTAGTGGAACAGGAACTCGTGCTCCGAGTGCGCCACCGTGCCTCGCAGTAGGGGCAGCAGATCCCGGCCATCAATCACCCTAGCATGAGAAACAGACCACAGGGCTGAGGGGAGCTGTGCCTCCTCTGCACACCTCCAGCTGCAACAGGCAGCTCTGGACAAGAAAGAGGATTACAGGAGATGGCAGGTAGGGGCTGAATCTCAAAGGTAGAGAAGAGGTGACAGAGCTTGTAGACATTGATGTGTCTAGAAAAGCAGCAGGACTGAAAAAGAAAACATCAAATTATTAAAATGTGTTTCCAAGCTAGATTTCCCATTGTTTTGGGAAAGAAGGAAGAATAAAGATGTTTTTGTTTGTACCTGTCCTGAGGCACTGTCCCTCCAGCCAAATGAACTACTGTAGGATAAATATCCATAAGGCTTGTAGGTTCATCAATAACGCTGCCTGCAGGTAGCACTCCTGGCCATCTAAATATCCCTGGGACACGGATTCCTCCTTCCCATCCTCCCATAGCTTTTCCACCTTTAATTAAATGAAAAAAGAAAAATATAAGTTTGATTTAAAATAAAGAGAATTTTTGCACAATTTTTTGTATTATCATGTTACCTTGATGAGCCTTCTTTACTCTTTTGTTTTTGCTGCTAAGCTCCTACTGAGCATTAATGAAAGTGTGTTCAGTAGGCCAGACCCCGACAATCTGAGAATTCATGCTTATAAAAGACACCAGCCCAGATCAGAATTTACTACATTGTTACATGCTTGATTAGAGCAAGACATTTTTGCTTCTTGGTAACAAACCAGTATTACTTCTCGAGTGTAGTCTTTCTTAAGCCTTAGGGGTGTCCTAAGCTTTTCAACTAGTTGTTGCTGGGTTGTCACTGTCCCTGGCAGCTCTTACCTTTGTATATTCCATTCCAGCCACCCAGCTGCCTTTTGCCTTCTTGTCGTTCCAGCCATCCACCATGATCAGAGGCAAAGTAAACCAGTGTACTATGTCTCAAGCCTTCCTTGTCAATAGCATCTAGAACCTGGCCTATAAGTGCAAGAATATGGGTATATTAAAAAGCAGGAAAATCCCTCATACTACATAAATTTTAACCTCTGACTTGTGAGCATTTACAAGTCAAGGCCGCCCATTGTTTAATATTTTTTAAGACTGAGATTTGTAGTTATGATATGGAAAGAAATTATGATCTAAAGCCCCCAAAAGTTAGTGGCTGCATCACTGGTGGCCATCATGAAAAATATGGAAAAAACATAAGATTACCTTTATATTGTCTAGACCACAGTTAGGATTTGCATTACATTACTTCATAGATATAATATGCATTAATAACAAAGTTCCTTTAAAATGAAAAGTAATTCTTGAGCTCTTTCTGATGTTCTTATTTATATTTTCAGAGTGTAAATATTTGACTGTTAGATTTGAAACCAGTTTCTTCCTGTATGTGTACCTGACTTTTCTCTCTTTTGCAAATGTGGGTACTTTTTGTCCCTCATGACTGAATGATAAATAATTCTCTTTCCCCTTCAGAAAAACAGGCTGAAAAATAACATGAATCTTATAGTGGGGGACATACCAGGTAATCCTGATGAACATTTCTGAATTTATGATTGTGGCTGAAAAATATTTAGTATTGTGCTTAATACAGCAGTCACAAATAAATAGCTCTTTTTCAACTGAAATTAATTTGCTTATCGGTTTTATCACCTTCTGACATGTCCTATTTAGAAATGATCATAAGAGACTGAGATGACCTGGTCTTTATTAATCATAGAAAATGAAATAATTCTCACATATTTAGAAGGAAGAACAGGAGAGCTCCTTGGCAGGAGCTTAGAGGACATGGTTAAAACTGGTAAACACTTGACAAAAAAAAAAAGAGTGAACATTTGGCCCAAGACTGGAGTAAGTAAAAAACCAACAAACCAACACTACAAAGCAACAGTGCTCACACAAGATTGACAGATGTTCATTAAATGCTTAAGATTTTTTTTTTTTACATGCTTTTAATAATATTTCTTGTCCTTTTAATAAAACTTTTTATTTAGATATAGATATGAGATGGTTGGAGAAATTACTATATGCTAACTTACCCACCATCCAGTCCATCTCTTCTACGTTGTCTCCATATAAACCATGTCTGCTCCTCCCAAGAAACTTCTCCGTGGTGAGGAGAGGAGTGTGGGAATGCAAAAAGGAAAGAAAGAGGAGGAATGGTCTGTTCTTATTTCTACAAAACAGATATCAACACTGTGTTATTGGGAGGAAGGTTCTCAATGCAGATCAGCTGTAGTGAAAAATGATACTATTTTTGTATAGATATTTCAACAATCCCTTCAGAAACACCTTACTTTGTAAGATGTTATGACCCAGTGATTAGGATCTCAGAATAATTTTGGGCCTGTATAAAATTATTCTTTTTCTACCCTGAATCATAGATATAAAACTTCCAGATTGAAG
The DNA here is from genome assembly GCF_001522545.3 of Parus major. Classification (NCBI taxonomy): domain Eukaryota; kingdom Metazoa; phylum Chordata; class Aves; order Passeriformes; family Paridae; genus Parus; species Parus major. Next base: position 34,545,804 of record NC_031768.1, read on the forward strand.
ATCCCCTTTCTGGAATTGTGAAGTACCATTGTGCTACTGAAGTGAAGGCAGCAGGTTCATCTCCTGCCAGCTGTTTCCCACTTATCAGTCCATAGGATAAGACAGAGCTCTGCTTTTCCTTCCCTGGCCCACACACACATTTCTGACATCACCTGCCACTCCTTAAAGCTGCAATGCTGGTCTCATTGGTAGATATACATATTTCTTAAATACAGTCTAGGAATATTCAATACAGCCCATGGAAATTGGGAAGTATTATCAGCTTTAGTGAACCTAGGAATAAGGGGCATCCTTTAAACAGCAGTTTGGTATTTTTTGAATTACATGATAGAACTATTGATATTATTTAAAATGAATAAAAATAAAAGTACTTATAATCCTACATGGTTATAAAAATTATAAAAGAAATTATAAAAATTATAAAAACTTATGAAGACATGAAACAGGAAAGTGCTGTTTACAAGTAGCAAAATGTGCAAGGACGAGAAAATTTGTGGTCAAAGGAAGTTCACTTCACCTTTCAATAAATGAAATGGACTCTCTCAAGATAAGGGACGTAGTTCTGTCTGTCACCATTGGCTGCTCAGTAATCCCATGGTTTCTCATCATAATGCAGTTCCAATGCCGTACAAATCCATAACTTGAGAACCAGGATATGAAGAACAGGAGACTAAACCCAGCAAGGCAGGTCAGTGTTTTCCAGCGGACTGAAATCAAGCCTGTGAGTCTTCCAAGGACAGCAGTGAGTGTAATGAGGCCAATCATTTGAGTGGAAAGCCAGAGTTTCCTTCTAAAGGCTCTGTCCATCTCTGGTGTTTCTGTTGGCTGACAGTCACTTATTAGTGTAAAAGGCATGCCATAGAAATAGTCAAATCCATGTTTCAAAGGATGATGGCAATGGTCGTTGCGGGATTCACAGTTAACACCTTGATGCCACTTCCCTGAAAATAGAGGTTATTAAAATATAAGGAGATAATATTTTAAAACAATGGACTTTTCCTTACACAAAACATTTCTTAAAAAGTGGTTGATTGTTTTCTGCTTCTTCATCCTACACAGAAATATACCAAGTATGTAGTTATACAATGGGATTGACTAAAGTAAACCTCTATAATTTATAAATTTTCAGCACATTTATTTGTGTTCTGTATATATACTCATGCCTTATAGTTTTGATCAAACATTTAAAAAAAAAGCCTATAAAAGCAAATAGAAATTGAGAAAAATTCCAAACTGAGCAAAAATGTATGGCCTTCCTGGCTACCTGTCAAGTAGCAAAGAGGAGGAAGCTGTCCTTCTGTAAGCTTAGGGAAAAAAAAACAACTTGTTTTATTGTCCCTTTTACCTTCAAAGTGCTACACAGACTTTTTTCTGTGAGTGCTTGATGTCAGGACTATAGCAACACTCAGTGTTGGTGGCAGATTGATAAGAGAAGATATGGATAGAGCAGTCAAACTGGCAGCTCATGTAACTGTTTGCCAGACAAACTACTGGATCCAGAAAAATTTGAGCTCAAGAAATCAGGATTTCTCATGAAGCTGTACATTTGTAAGTAACTTTGATGATCATTATATCTCCATATACTGAATGAGAATAAAAGAGTTTGTTTTTAAATATTTTTCCATTTAGTCATATTTAATCAAATTTTAAAAGGTTAAAGACTACTTATTTTAAGTACTGAAGTCTTCATATACAAGAAGGACCATCCTTTGACCTTTTGCAACACAATTTGTTCTTCTTTATGAACATACCAACTACTGTCTTGAATGGCACATCAATGCCATGCTTTTTCTTCCCTTCCAGTCTATTCAAATAGACTGGTTAGGCACTTACATGGTGACATAGCAAGTTGGCTCATTTTGTTCAAACACTAAGGTTTGAGAATGTCTCAACTGAGTGAAAAAAATCTACCATTCATCAGAGGTTTAATTGAATTTTGTGCAGATCTTGGATGTCAGATCAAAATGGACATTAAAAATTTTACTCTAAAACTAAATTGAAACTAATTCTTATTGTGGAGACAGGAACTGTACACTTCCAGGATGCTGTTATCCTCAAGAAATGGTTCAGTGTGTTATCAGTACATATAATATACTGATATATAAAAATACTGTAATGTATATATATATATACACACATATATATATAAATATTATATATATAAATACTGATATATGTAAATACTGTACATATAAAGTAGCCAACCCTGAGTACATTTCAATAGAATTGCAATGCATTACCATAGGAGCAGAAAAACTACCCCAGAGGAGAAAAATTGCTGCTTCTCGGCTGTAAATATAAAAAAAAAATTAAAAAGTGATGGAAGTTCTAGGGATGAATTGGTTTCAGCTAAAATCTCTACTCAGTTTACCTCCTGACACATTTAGAGCTAGCTCTAGAATGAAACAGGTTTGTAACCAATACATAGATGTGTTGGTCATAAACACAGGTGCAGCTAAAGTATTCTTGGAATTCAGATGCACTCCAACACATCAATCTCCAGCTGAGGTCGATAAAGGTTTCTGACATGACAGAAAAGAATCAAATCTCCAGAAGCTAAACTAAGTGTATAATTAAGATAAATTAATCTCTGAGGGCATTAGTTATACAGCATTAGTTTTCTGACTACAAAGAACCTTCAAAGCACTTCCAAAAAAATCTCATTATCACCTCAAGCTGCAGGTTATTAATAGGATTTAACTTTGCAATTAAACTGGTTGTGCTCAGGGCAAAACAATCACAAACAATTCAGGTGAGACTACTTAGTGCTCATTCAGCTGTGGTGACGTGGGTGGATGCTAAGATTTTTTGCTTCATGACTTGAATGCAAAATTCTTGTGGTATTTTGTGTGTCACTTATCATTGGGGATTTCCATCATCCCCCATGGTGCAATTAATCAGGATCTGTCAATCTGGTTAATCTAAGTGATGCTTTTGGCATCTGTAGTGTGATTTTTAGTTGAGATGCCCACAGGGAAGATGCCTCCCCATTTTGCTTCTCCGAGGCAAGCAGCACAGCTCAGCTGCAGGGCAATTCCCTGGGGAGAGTAGAAACAAATCTGATTGTTCTGCTAGTGATAACAGGCTGAAACCAAGACGTTTTATGAGCCTGTTAAAACAACTGAAATAAAATTGCTACCAAACTAACAGGAGATGGAGCTTCAGTAATGAAGAATTTAAATTGCTTGGAAGGCTTCTTTTAGTTTTGTCCCATGTGGTTTAGATTTATTCTGCTGAATGAATATAAATATGTTTCTGCAAGAAGTTTTATTAATAAATTCAGTTGGTTTGTGCAGCTAATATTTTTATGTTTTTAATGTTATTTTTATGTTATTTTTATGCCAGATACAGATTTTGGATTTTGACATTTTACATGCTCAGATAAAAATCAGCCAGGAATGTTTGTGCTTTATCAGCTTGTGCAACTATATGACACATTCAAGGTAAATAATTATTTGAAACAAGATGATGACCAAAAGTTACAACTGTACTAAAAAATATCATTATAAAACATGAAGTAAAATAAAATTCACATTGATGCAGAAGAAGGCAGTGTTTTTGGGCTGCACTTAAATCTTGGTGAGCTATAGTGGAAGGCTGTGACTGAAGAAAAAAATAATTGCTTTGTTTCTGTTTCTGAAAGGCCCAATCTTGTGACACTATTAACTGTCTCTAATGTTTCAGTAGCAGCTGTTCCCTGCTGTGTGAATCTGCTTTGAACAGTGTAAAACATCATCATGAATATTTAAATGGCACTCATATTTTTACTTTGTTCTTTACTGAAATAATATTGGAATAACTATCTTATACCTGGTATAATAATATTCATAATTTCTGTTATGTATTTTAACAACCACAGCTGTGCTTGAAAGTGGGTCAATGGTAAAAACTGCCATCTTTATCATATGCTTGTTCTTTTGACAGAGGTACTTTTTGGGTTTTTTTTAACATATTATTCTTAATCAGGAAATAAATATACTACAACTGAAGTATGAGCAGTTCCTAACTAAAACAAATAGTTTGAGTGAGATGTGCAGGTGAAACACATTCAAGAACATCTTTAGGAGAAGAGCACCCCCATACCTATCAGTCCTGTGCTGTAGCCTTGGTGCTGCAGTATTTTGGCAAAAGTGGTTTCGTTTGGAGGAAGCCCTCCTGAGCCAGCATTCCAAAAAATAACACGGTAATCGTTTATAGCATCCATCCCTAAAAATGCAATAAAAAACAATCTTAGTAAGTACATACTTTTTTGTTTCCTGATCTCATTGAAATGATAGTGTTAAATGTTTATCCTAATGCTGTTTGTTTGGGAAAATGAATCTAAGACCCTGGACAATATTTAGAAAGAGTTAAGACTCACCATAGTACCTATTCTTTCTTCTTTGTATCTCATATTGAGACTTTATTTCTTTAATTTCATTTCATTTGGAATGGCACAGTCATGTAGGAGATTTTATATTTTACAGTGGCACCTAGGCAGTATGAAATGCACTTGCTTAGTGTGGGTGTGAGGGCAGGGAGGAGCGTGAGGAGACTCCCTGTCAGTCTCAGACTCCAGCTCACTGAGGGCTGCCAGGGAGCTCAGGGTTTCCTTGCACAGTGACATGGCTGGTATCTGATCTCTGAGCCCCACCAAGTATCCATATTCTCTTCACCTGCAGGTTTACACCCTACCATTTAGTATTTTATCCTGGAATAACCCCATCATCCAGTTCTATGTGAAGTTCAGTCTGTCATTGTAGCACCGAACATCTCTGGCCCTGTTATTACTGTGGCAAAGGGTCTGTATGTACCTGTGTGTGTTTTCAAGCTCCCAGTCTCAGTGGGAGCTGTCATGATAAAAGTAGAATGACATATGAGCTTCAAAATGCCTCAGGAATGAAGGCTCTGAAGATAATTTGCAATAGAACAAGCATTTGAGGGTTGCTGTTGGAGACATATAGAGCTATTTGTTTTTCATACCTCTTCATCTCAGGGATGCTCATTTTGAGAGGATGGTGTTTTTTCTTCAAAAGCACAACTGGGAAAAATAATATTGCTGTCAAACTGTTATGTGCTAGGACAGATTAATTCTGACAGACACATAAAAAGCTTTCCCATGAATGACTTGTTCTGCACCTTGACTGGAGGGAATGGACACACATATGCACAGACCTACTCTGCTCCCTGCAGGGCTGAGCTGCTTCTGACATCTCATGAGGAGTCACCTATGACAGAAATTAACTTAACTAGTGCTTTGTAAGTTCTTGATACTTCGTGTAATGACTTTTTAGAATGTAACAGATTACTCTGGGTCAATTCTGGCTGCAATCTGTACAGCAGAACATCAAAACATAACCAAAATTTTGTGTTGTGGGAGACCAAGATGCTCTGCAGAGCTGGTTCTTCTCCGTTCTGCTTCCCCCAGATCAGTTCACAAATACCCTACAAATACAGAAGCCACCTCAAAGGTACTTAGCCTTTAATAATTAATTATTAAATTATTATAAATTTATATAAACTATAGAATATTATTATAAATTAATTATAATTTAATAATTGTCTGGCACCTCATGTGTCTCAGTGAGGGATGGAGTGTCTGTGACACCCCTATTGGCACTCCCTCATTTCTTCTGTGCCCATTGTAGGACATTGCTCTCTCCAGCAATAAAGCAATGTGTTAAAGGGTGTGTGGCTTTGCAAGGCAAACCTGATCGGAGGGGATATCTGCCAGTGAGGAAAGCTGCTCTGCTGGGGGTGCAAAGTGGAGCTGCAGCGATGTGTTGGGTCAGCTTCACTCCTTCCTTTGCCAGGCGATCAATGTTCGGGGTCCTAAAAATGCAACCAGTGCCGCCAGATATCATCCAGAGAGTCTTTCAAGGGAATAAGAAATTATATACTTACCTTTATTTTTGGAAGTTTCTTCTATTTGAAGATGGCCAGGGAATATTTTTTATAATTTATTTTAATTTTCTCAAGTGATTGGGAAATATTTCTCTTTTTCTTTCTTAATTAAAAATCAGTATCTGGATTAATTTCAAGACAACAATTCTTTTTTCTTCCCCCCCCCCCCAACCCCCCCTTCCTCTTCATCCTATGAAAAGCCTTGCAGAAATCATAGAATTGTAGAATGGTTTGGGCAGGAAGGAACCTTAAAGATCACGAAGTTCCAACCCCCCTGCCATGGGCAGGAACACTTTCCACTAGATGAGGTTGCTCAGAGCCCCATCCAACCTGGCTTTGAACACTTCCAAGGATGGGACATCCACAGCTTCTTGGGACATGCTCCAGTGCCTCAGCACCCTCACAGCAAAGACCTTTAATTCCTCCAGAGCTGCCTTTCTTAAACTTGCTTCTTACAGAGCAGTGTATCAGCCTGTGTATCAGTGTAATGGTAATTTAGTTGCCACAGGGTGACAGTGGTTGACTAGACAAGATGCTTACATGAATTACAGTACAGATAAGGAAGCTAACAAGGTACTTCTCATGACATTTGTAGGGAAAAGGAGAAAAATGGAAAGAAATCCTGTGTGTTTTCACGCTGTAGTGGCAATCTCTCATGGCAATATGAATTAAGCCACAGTGTGAATAAGTAGGTGAGAAGAGTGTATTTTGCCAGCAACTGGCAACCAACAAAAGCAAGCTTGCCAACCACACTACTTACAGACAAGAAAATATCTTACATTTCAGAATATAATATCCCCATCTTCCAGCTTCTATTTTAAATTAGATTGAGCTCCAATTTTACAATTTTGATTTCATGTTTGTCAGTTCAACGGTGTTCACAAGCAGGCAAAACCTTCAGTAGGATTTCGAAAGATCCTGGATGTTTTGCTGCTTTGTACTTGTACTGTTATGGATTCCTCTCTCAAAGACACATTGCCAGGAAACATCTGCAACAAGACTTATTCTCTACAGCCTTTTGCCAGAGGTCCAGTCTGGGGTAACTTGGCAAAGCAGTTGGTGTAGTTCAGCAGAATTGCCATCTCAGTTTGCTGATAAATATTCCTCCTCAAGGGAGCACTAGGTCTCTTCCTAAACTGCTATTTCGAAATCCTGCTATTCTTTGCACTGCAGAGAACCAGCTGCTAGGAGAGCCCAGATACTTAGTCACTCTGCTGGTACACCCTGAATGTGTAAAGAGAAAATCCATGCCTTGGGAATGATGCTGTGGAGGCCTGGCGTTGCAGAGCCCTGTCAGCTACCTATCATCACCAGCTGCCTGTCAGGAACTTGCTGACTGAAGCCTTTCAGGGTAAGATTCCCAAAACTTTGCTGGATGAAGGGAGGGATTGTAGCAAATTTGGTTTTGTTCAAACAGTTTACAAGCCAGGAGGCAATACTGTGGCACAACTTTCAAAAAGGAAGGCAAATTCTCCATCCTTGATGCTGGAAAGGCAAATAGTTCCTGGTAACATTGTTCATTGCAATCATTTAACTATGTTTTTATTTGAGACTGGGAAGGAACAGTAACAGAATTAAAAAGAGGTAATGAGGCCTGTGTGTTAAAAGAGGGGACAGTATTTCTATCTTTGGGTATAGCTGTTTTTTAAGTGTTAGGCAATTAAGAAACACACAAAAATGGATGTCATATTCCCATAGTAAAGCAACACCACACAGCAGAGCTGGCCCTGGGAATGCCTTCTAGGCTATGAGATAATCCTGGGCAGAGGATTTCAGGTTTACACTAAATATCACACCAGCTCTTCACCCTTAAGGTCAGCTTCCTTACCTGATAGTATCATTCCCATAGCAACCTACATCCCCTATGCCAAGATCATCAGCCAGCAACAGGACAAAGTTTGGCTGTGTGATGGTGGAAGGCTGTGTGAATGGTGCTTGCAGAAGCAGACCAAAAATCAGGGTTGTAACCAGGGGTGACCTGAAACACAGAAGAGGGAAAGAAGCCAGTGACCTGGCCATTGATCACTGCTCCTGCACATGGCCAGAGACCCTCAAATGTGAGCTTGGCTGCAGAGCAGACCACTCTCCCCAGACACAGAGGGTGTGCTAAATGTTTATCATTTACCCAAACTGATGTAATGAAGAGGAAAATGTCAGGACCATAACTTTAAAATCTCCTTTCCTGATTGTTTCCAAGTTTCCTGTGAGTGGTCTCACATGAGAATTTACATGCAGCAGATGGCATACAAGTGATTTTGCTTCATGGCTTTGGATGTTTACAAAGAATTGTTCTGGGAAGCTGAGAATGGGGTCAACTTCCTCTGACATCGTTTTTGCCTGGGCTGGGATCTTTGGGTTGTGAAAAATTTAACAACAAGATAAACAAACAAAAATCACATGGTGAGATAAACAATGCTACTCTTTTGTAACACCACATTACGTCATTATTAAGCTTCACTCACTTTAGATCTAAGTATGATAAAACAGTAACTCATGGCTTTTTTCTTACCAATGAGACATTAGTTGCCAAATCATTTCTGCATTTGGAGTGTTCAAGTCCTGCAAAACGAAGAGTACTTTGTCATAGTTACACCTTCCTAGTAGTAAATGTAGTAGAAATAGATTAAAAACTTACTCAAAGCCTGTTAACATTATGTTTTATTTACTCCAGTGCACCTCAGATCAGACCCTAAATGAAGAAGAGTAAAATCATTAATGATATTTTTATTGCTAGCCCTTCACTTATCAGAGGGATTTTTCTTTTTGTGTAAAGAAGTTTATCTCAAAATAATTCTATTTTCTTACATGAATCATCTATATAAAAAATACTTACTATTCAGAAAGGAAAAAAAATATTTCAAAATACAGTCCTCAATATAATTTATTTTTCTATAATCATAGACAATAGCAGCATTGTGCTTTTTCACATAATGTGCTAAGTTTCCTTTCAGGCTTGTAATCCAGATACTTTTTTTTAGTTGTAAAAATTCTAGTCATCTTTTTCCAACAATTGTAATTTCTTGGAAGAATTTGTGACCGCTTGTTATTTAACTCTGAGAATAAAGAGGTTTCTCTGGGACTTTTCCTTTCACTGTCAGGACAGTGAGATAAACTATTTGAAGACTTTGAAGTAGGGGCCGAGTCAGCTTTGTTTTAAAGCTTTAAAAAAGACTTATTTGAAATTTATCCTACATCTGGCTGAACTTTGTCAAGCATCTCAATTTTATGAATGATGTTTGTTTCATATTTGTTTTTGTTTTCCAGAAATGATGTATTAAACAGTTTAGTTAATATTAGTTAATAGTTTAATAGTTCTTGCATTTTATCCATCAGTACTAAAAGCTTCAATGGGAAAAATTAAATTTCTATGCTTAGAAAACTGGCATCCAAACACTTACAAGTGCCAGAGCTGATGCAGCATTGCTATCTGGAGATACTCAGTTTCCTGCATGTGAGTTTGTGCCTTTGCTGCATCCTAAGTAGTTATAGGAAATGTACAAGGAACACCTCAGCCATCTCTAATATTTACATGCTATGAGCCTCCAAAACAGCTGAAGTAAAAGAGAGTTGGAAATAAACAGATTTAATTGTGCCATTGGGTTGTCACTGACTGCCTGTGTTTCACAGTAAACACACAGATTAAAGGCACAGCCTGGAGCTCGAGGCTGAGCTTCCCCAGAAGCTGCCTGTAAAATAGCAGAAAGCTGACTGGTATTACCCCTGTCAAACCATTTCCTCAGTGAAGGGTGATGGGAATCCAGGCAGAGAAACTGCAAGCAAGCAGTCCCCTCTGCTATCCAAACTGAATTTGGCTTAAAGCAAAACTCTTTCCTCCCTCTCCCACTGTTAATCCCTCCCCCAAAGTAATTTAGTTTTTGTCCCTTTCTCCACGTATTTTAATAATCCTAGGGGGAATAGCTTTGAAATAAAACCATTTTATCAATAATTTTCCTGTATTTAGTCAAAGTTTATAATCAGTTTTTACTTTTCCAACAAAATACTTACAAGATACTAAAATCCCGTAAGAGAAAATATTCATGTTTTTAGACATACCATATACACTCTTCTTGAAAACAGTACATACTTGTGGCATCAGTTTGGCAACACTCGGTGAAAAGTCACACAGTTAATACCACTCAGTTCAGTACTGTTCAGTCTGTGAAAATTTCTTTTAAAAATCACTGTTTTGTAGACTTGATACAGATAAAAGAAAACCCAGACTTGTAAACACATAGATTCTAGCTCTCGCTTTGTACATAGTCTTGTACGTGAATAATGTTGTTGTAAAGGAAAAAGTATTTTGAAAACTTCCCTGAGATATTTTTATCTACAGAAGGAAAAATAAATTCCAAATAGCCAATAACATTTTCCTGTGTATTTCCCAACATAGTAATGGAGGAAAAAAGTACCTGGTAAAGTTATGTTCAAAGCAGGCAGCTGATAGACTGGTGACTTAAAACGCTTCCAAACTTTTCAGCACGGGGACTGCTGCTACTGCGCAGCGTCTCTGAAGGCAGTCCAGAAATGTGCCCTGGCTGCACGTCCCACAGCTCACCACAGGAAAAGCATGCTATGCCAGAGCTTCCAAGCAGCTGGACGTTCTGGCTTGTCATGGAGTCTCAAGCTGCACTTCCCCCTGCTGTTTGCACAGCTCTGACATTCGCACAGGGACTGGGGGTCAGGCTGGGGAACGCTGCAGACGCAGATAAAATGCTCTCTGCCTAACCACCAGTCTCTCAAGGGATGGGAATGATCTCCTTTGAGTCTGAGGCACTTCCGTGAAAGGTACTATAAATAACACTTCCCAATAAACCTCTCCACACTTACACCAAGGAAAAGAGAAAATCGCTGTACTTACAGAGCAGCAGTTCTTTGTTGTAGAAATAGAAGTTGAGCTAATTGCCTCACTTTATGGCAACCCTGAGAGCATGCTGCAGTGAGGTGCTTGTCTCTGCACACGCTGGGAGAAATAGTTCTAGGGTGGGGAGGAAATGCCGGTAAGAGGCTTGAATTTTCTTTTTCAGAAAATGAGTCATTCAGCTCCACTTCTGAGTGCTCCCTGTTTCCTAGCCATCACTCAGATGGACAAATTAAGGTTATATGCTGGCTAATGCTTACTTTTCTTATGTGAGTCCTCTTGTACTGAGTGTTTTGGGACAGCATGAGGCATTAACCAACAGCAATCTTGCTTCACTAACAGAGAGTTTCCTGCATTTTTGTCTCTTATGAGAGAAGGGAGATATTGTGGTGGGTTGCTGGTATCAATCGCAATGCTCACGTTGGATTGCTAGCGGAGACCCTCTGAGGCAAGTTATAGCACCATAGGTGATCCCTTCCCTGTTCCCTCCCACCACAACATTAGCATGCTGGAGTGGTTACAGCCAACCTGCACAGAAGAATTGGTGTGTCTGGTTTTACTTCTCTCAGGGTCTGCTTTTTGATCCCCACCTGCATTACAGAGTCCCAGTCTGTACCTCTCTCATTCCCATTCCCCTCATTGAGATTTGAGCACTTCAAGGATTCATTAAGGTCCATAGGATTTCTTGTTGTCTGATGCCCTCTACTGCTGCCTATTTTCTAAAAAGAAACATCTTCTGGGTTTTTCTGTCCAGGTTGCAATCAATCTCTGCAGGGCCCTGCTGACTGAGAGCCTCTTCTGCAACTGGGGCCATCTCCACTGCTCTCATATCCTTGTGTTTTTTCCAGGACTTGTACTACTTGCAAATTTCCACAGAGTTTGTAACTGAGAACCACAAACTATAACTTCTATGTTATTTACTAAATTTAGAATGCAGCAGAATATTGAATGCATGGTTGCAGTTACACGATAGGAACAAGCCTGTGCTGTCTTTTACACAGCCCTCTTTAAACACAGAGAGAGAGGACCAGTTTGCTGCTCCAAGTAGCACATGTTGGAGTCTGGCTGCTGGGAATTGTCACTGGGCACACCTACAGTGTGAAGTTAAAGGAAGAAGGGTTGTGCTCGTGGTCTAAAGATTTTCAGAGCAACAACTTGTGCCCATTTTGGTGTTTGATCTTTGAAGGAGGGAAAGAAGGTCATGAGCCCTCTCATTGATGCTGCTTAAAAATGACATTTTTAAAAGGTCTAGGCAAAGCTAATTCTGTTCCCAACCAATGCACTGAATCTGCACTAGCTGGTTTTCTGCATGGAAATCTTTAAATAGCCTGTATTTTTTCAGAATGTGGAACGAATGTCGAATTCTGCAGAAGCCTTGCATAGTCCTGTCCTTTTCCCCTATTTTCTTTACTGAGTACTGGAGGCAGTAGTACCCTGTAATGTTATTAAAGTGCTTCAATATCTAAGAGCTGAAGGCCCAAGGTAGTGAGGTTTGATGCAGGATATGATGATTAAGGGGCTCCCTCTAGCGACTTTTACCTCCTATTTGTTTCAAAGTACAGTGGAGCCATACTTGCCTTTCTAAAAGTGATTGCACAATGATGTTGTGATGTTGTTTCTTGGAACTCTGATTCACACTAGGTCTTCAGGGCCTGGATGCCCAGGGACAATTGCAGAGCCTTACCTGTCATCCTGGAGCATGCAATGCTAAGTTACAAATCATGCCATGAAGACTAGCCTGTTTTTATAGCCTGTTTTTATATGGCATTATCTGCTTATTCTAAATTTGGATAGTTTGGATTGTGTGAGGTGTTGAGTGTCTTTTGGTCACAGGGGAAAAAAAAGGTAATTTTCAGTATGATTCACCTCAGCTATGAATAATTTACATAAGTAAAAGTCAAACTGACACAGAAGTGCCTGTTTCTCTCCATGGGCTACAGTTGGGTACCAGATAGTTACCTCAAAACATGGAGGCCTCCTCATGGCAGATGCTGATGTCTTCATTAAGTCAGAAGAACCTTGTTCTGGGTGTTTAAAGAAAGTCTGTGATCTCCTGTATTCATAACCATTAGGGTAAGAAAATTGAGCAATAAGGCACTGTTTAGCCACAATGGTGAGTAATGTTGTCGTTCTGCCTGACTCTTCTGCACAGACCAGGAGTTTGTGCATCCTAAGGGATCAGTTTTAGTACAATTCCTTTGTGAAGAGAACTAATGAATAGATATAAGCAGTCACCATCTCCAAAGAAGCAAATATTTGAGCAGACTAAAACAACATATCAGCTCTAAAGCTGTGAATTAGAGAGTAGGATCAAAGAGATGGGGTTTGCATTATTCCTTGTTTAACAGAAAAGAGATTTGCAGCTAAAATGAAAGGTGTATTAGAAACAAATGAAAATGTGAAGATAGCTACAGGCACTCAAGTAATGCCTTCAAAGAGGTAAGATACTTATGGCAATACAAGGACTTCTTTTTCTTCTTGCTTCCATGATATTAAATCAAGTTGAGGAAATAGATTTATAGAAAAATTCTCAAAGGATTGGCTTCTAAATTACAGAAAAAAAAATATTTTTTCACCCTTGTTTTTCAACCTGGTTAGCAAGAAAAAAACAAAACAAAGCATTTGTTCAGAGGTTGGAGAAGGATACATGGTGGGAAATTATGGGTGAAAAAATTATAATTTCTCATACCAGGCTGATCTTACATATACATTGAGAGTTTGTAGACTCAGGTATGCAATAGAAGGAAGAGAGAATTAATAACAAGGTGGGCCTAATCAAATTAGAATAGTGATCAAAATTCTTAAAATATTTTTGTGTGTGTGTGTGATTCTTGGGGCTGTCCTGAGCAGGACCAGGAGTTGGATTTTGACGATCTTTGTAACTCCCTTCAAACTCAGGATATTCTATGATTCGGTGGTTGTTAGTAGAACTAACTCACAATTAATCATAGAATCTGTCAGAAAAGCTCGCTTCACTGGGACTGGTGCTCCCGAAGCTTTTCTGTTTCTTTTTCTCTTTTCCCTTCTGTTTTTCTGGTTATTTTCCGCTCGCAGTGCGAGCCGTGATGCGCTGGGTGTGAAGGGGAGAGGAGCATGAGACGGGCAGCGGCGGGAGCTGCTGCCCTCCGGTGGGGACAGACCGCGCTGCTCCAGACTCCAGCTCTGGGAGCGGTCATCATCATGATTGTGCGAGGTTATCAAAAAAAACTAACGATAGAGACAGTAAAATTACCTG
>NC_031768.1:34559793-34570578 GCF_001522545.3 Parus major
CCCCCCCCCTTTTTTTTTGTTTTTGTTTTAAGTGATAAATGCAAGAGAGTACAGAAATAAATAAAGCTGGCAAAGAGATCCTGGATAGAACAAGTACAGAAAGAAAAAAAAATAAGTGATGGAAAGAGTAGAAGACTACATTCTTCTCCTGTTTTCACTCATTGCATATAATGATGGTGGAAGATTTATCTCTGGCTGCCTAAGAGGTAGGGAACTGTACCATCATCCTTTTACAGACAAAGAATGTCAAATTCAACTTCATTTCTCATCAGCCTGTTCTGTTTGTTTGCATCAGCCCTGACTCACTCGTAGTATAGCAGCCCAACAGAGCATCACCAGTATTATCTTACAGGTTGAGCACTGGTAATCTTGGCTGGTATTTGTGACTGATAATTGAATAGAGATTTAAGTAAAACTCATTATGAACTTCCTCGCAAAAAAATTACCAGCTGCCATTAAATGCCAGACTAACACAGGACTGAAAGGTTGCATGGAACAATGGAGTCAGTAGGGGAAAAGAGGCAGCAGCAGAAGCATGACAGTCTTCTTGCCATTGTCTCATCTTCACTCACCCCTTCCACACAGCTACATCTCAGTTACCTCTCCCACTTGCCATCACATCAGTTGTTCACTTCACCCCATCCACTCAATTTGCTCTTAATATTCCCCTCTTGGGCTGGTGGAGAGATGGTAAATCTACTCTTTGAAGGAAAGAAAAAAAATCAACAGCGTTTATTGCAAAACAGACTAATTTAGTTTTTCAAATCCTTGTCACCCTTATGACTTTCCTGTTCTGAAGACACACAAAGCTAGGTAAGAAATCCTGAGACAGCAGTTTGCCACCAGACAGTACTTATCTGCTGTCTTCTGGCAAAACTTTCCCTCTTATTCTTCCCCCTTTAAAAATGCTGGGTCTGCTTCCCAGTGGTGCCAGGAATTATGAAGTGGCTATTTTAAAGTTCCCTTAATGTCAAGACAAACACTTTCTAAGCACAGGTAGAACTGTCACCAGCCCTTCCATAGTTACATGAAGTGGTTTCTGTGAGGTTTGTGGGGAGTGGAGCTTCCCTTCTTTAGTGGAGGAAATAAAACAGGCCCCTGGATAACCTGTCTCCAACCTCCACCAAATGTTTCATTGAAAAGCTAAATGCTCATAGTGAAGATGGGCCAAAGTTTTCTTCGTAGTCTCAGTCCTACCACCTGTAGCAGAAGTTACTTTATATACTTGCACATCGCCCTTCCCATTAAGATCCCCATCACATTCAGTGCACACAATGTCCAGTACCCAAGCAATCATTTAAGAACTTTTCCTCACACTTTTTCCAAAGCACTAGGCTGACTGTACACTCCTAACTATGTTTGCCTCCAGATCAGAATTTATTTCCCCTGGGGCTTTTCAGAATATTTGTTGCTGTAGCATTTCCACAGTAGAATTCTAGCAGAAATATACTCCATGTATTCAAAGCATGCTCCTGCTAATTTCAGTTGCAGCTGTGTGTTTCAACACTTCTGCAAATGACACCACAAGGGCATCAGTCAGTCAGTCAGACAGAGAATGAGGAACACTCACTCAGTGACCACCTGCAAAAAAACTTGTTTAAGGAACTCTAAAGCAAAGGCTAGGGCAGTCTGGAAATTTTCAGACAAAACAGAGCTTTGTCAAAACCACAGTTTGTGGAGTGTTCTCCTTAAAATATTTCAGACTGAACAAACTGCTATGAAACTGAAAATTATGTCTGGGGGAACTCGGCTTAGACTTCCAAAAGGGCTGTTGGCTGATGAACCAGGGAAATTGAAAGTGGAAATCTCCAGGTTCAAAGGAGCTCATCAAAACTTCTCCGTAGGCTGAGAAGCTTTGGAAAGCAAGTACCCTGAGCAGTGTGGGGAAGAAGAACTCACATACATGTTGTGCTACAAGATTTCCTGCAGCCATTGGGATAACTGACATTCATCAGGACTAGAGATAAGATCTGTAGATTGGCCAAAAAAAGTTTTTGCATAAATAGTTTAAAGTCAAAATTGAAACAACTCTAGCCTTAAAAGAAGGAAAAAAAAAAAATCAACATTTGTAAAGTGGAAAGTAAACATGACTTTTCAGCCAGCTCTCACTGACAGAAAGGGAAATTTGTGGCCTTCAGTTTAAACCACTTTCCATCGATATCCCATTTTCCACAGGATGAAGTATCTTCCTTCTATCCACTGAGTGAACTGGGGAGGGGGGCAGGAAAAATAAAAGTCAAAGGGAACTTGCAAGAGAGTGAATGAAGGTTATTACTCGGCCACATGGTTTGATTCAATTTACACTCTTAGGTTTGAGGTCATGCAGTACCTGATGACTACTAGCAGCTTGCTGTGCTTAACTGGAACCTGCCCTGCTCAGTACATTAATGTTTGCTGAGCCTGTTGAAGCACACACTGAGGAACCTATGTTTCATTTGCACTCAGGAAATGAACATCCTTCCTTCCCCAGCAGGACCTTTTCTGACCCACCAGTTTCAGTCCTTTCTCTGCCTCTGACAACTCCTGCTTTCTTATCAGAGATTCAGCCAGGGGAAAGGGATCATTTAAGAGGTCAGTATCTCATCCTGCTGAAAGGATCAACACTGAATTCAGACAATGTTGCTCAGGGGTTTATCCAAAAAAGTGTTGGAAATCTGTGAACAACCTACTGCAGTGGCTGACTGCACTCCCCATGGTGTGACTCTTCACTCACTTCCTGCTCAGATTTTGGCTAACACATGGCTCGTGCTGTATGTTGTCCCCTGATGTATGCTGGGTCAGCGCCAAGGCAAAGGCAACGTGTATGCTCGACACAGTGGCCAGAAAGGGCTCAAGGTCCTTATGCAGCCATTATCACCTGCAGCCATTGTCTTTGCCTGTTTGTCTGGCAATCTCTTCATAACCTGCTGACTCCTGGAGATGGTGCAGACCAAATGTCCAAGCTGGAAGGTGTCAGCTTACCCAAACAGTTTTTGAAGTAGCAAAACTGGCAGCAGCAGCTGGGGTGCTGAGGCTTTCATGCTCCACAGCATGACACCTGTGCCATGACAGATAAGGAAGAGCAAGAGCTCTCCCCAGCAGCTATGTCCTGCTCATAGGTGCATGAGTTACTGTTTGTGAGCCGTGAATAAGAGAGCTTGTGAATTAGAAATCAACCAGTCAATCAATCAATCAAATCCCATCTAGGCTCTCTCCTGTTCCTGCCATCCAGCTCCAAGTCTAATTTGTTTTCCCCATCACTGCTGGGATCTGTGTAACCTGCAAACTCCATGAGAGTCTTTCTGCATCAAATATTTAGCTTCCCTCTCCCCTGTATTTGCATCAACTTCCTTTTCACTGCTGTTTGGACTGACCTGGAAAAACAAGTTTAGACCTTACTGATGTAATCCAGACACCAAACTGCTGGGAACATTTTCCTCTTCTTTTTGAAAGTTCCACAGAGATAGAATATGCTTAACATGAGAAAGCATAAAATATTCTTCAAAAGCATAGACCTTGTGAGAGTCCAGAAGAAAGGGAGGAAGGAAGGAAGAAAAATCTTTTTAAAACAAAGCAAACCCACATTACACACATTTCTTCTTTCAAAGCAAAATCTCTAGACCTGTCAAAAAAAAAAAAAAAAGTAGCCACATTTTTAAACTAAAATCTAAAGAACACATTTTTCCTAATCTCATCTTTAGATAAAGATAGCTAAAGATAGCCCAAGATAATTCAACCTAAGGACAACAAACCAGAGACACAGAAACTGTCAGCTCCAGCAGTATAAGCTTGGCAAAACTATGGGACCTCTGAAATGGAAGTCTTAAATTGGCAAATGCTGAACAATTTGAGAAACAGTCAGATATAGGAGAGTCACAAAATGAATATACTCTGTATGTTAGCAGGGTGTGTGACTGCACATTATATAAAAGAGATGAGATGCACATTACATTACATACATTAAATTCAAAGCAGCTATGTATCTGTCAACGGCACAATATTAAAAAGGAAAGAATGACACAACTTCACACTTTCTGTTAGAATGTACTGGAAAGAAAAAGTCCCTTATGTTTGCCACACCGCTGCTTAACACCACATGAAAAAGAACCAGAGTACGCACATAGTATTTGCAGAAACCTGTCTTAAATGCTATATATCCTTGATAAAAATGTGAAATACTGTATGAACCAACTAGATACTAATTACTGCCCATCACAGTTCTTTAAATATCTCCCAAATGCAGAATGCTTCACTAACTCCCACTCACTGAAGCATATGTTTGATGGTGGTCTGGATGCACTTTGCTACCTTCTGTACCAGCTTGCTGGCAGAATGACCAGGGATGAACTATTCTCCTTTTCTTTATGCTTTGATCAGAAAATGCTGATCTGTTAAAGCAGAGCAGCTTTGTGCAGAAACAGGTTAATTTTGAGAAGACAAGTTTTCTTATGAAGCCAGTAAAAAGCTAATCTGACAGCAACAAAATTGCTGGATTTGCTAGTAGAAATATCTGAACAGTCTGTCAACTTGCACTCTGCACATATGTGGGAGTTCTTGTGGTTCACAGAGACATGGTTCATGTATTTTGTGAAGAAACCTGAAGATCAGTTGCATCCTTCTAAGGGAGGGAACACCTTTGAAAATTTTTCTTTCAGAAGACATAAGTTTTCTTCTAAGCCAAATCATGTGCCAGACCCTTTCCAAACTTCTGCACTTTGCACATTTGTCAGCAGCAGAAGGAAGAAATACAGCCAGGAAAATGGTCTAAGCTAAGCACACACAGGCCCACCAAAACCACTGGGGAAGCTTACACAAAATGTTAAATTTGCAAGTTTAGCTACCAAGTCTCTGGGAAAGCAACAGTAACAACATAATTTTTCCTGTAATCAGACAATGCTAAAACAAATAAACTCTTCTGATGAGAGATTCTGGGCATCATTAATGTATTTCAGTAATAAGAGACAACTTGCTACATGCTAATAGTTGTTTTACCTATATGAAGCATTATACCACCTTGGTTAAATGGAGTGCTCCTGTGTAGGATTTAAAATGGCTTTTTGGCAAATTCAGCACATCAAAGTATAATAATAATAATAATAATAATAATAATAATAATAATAATAATAATAATAATAATAATAATAATAATAAACAATAATAATAATAATAATAATAAAGCAGCTGCAGCTTCAACCCATAAATAAAAGATATTTTAAAAATACTTTTAAAATGGAGGACTTAAAGATATTTTGAAAATGTAGTTAAGCTCATAAAAATCCCAGCAAAAAAAATACAATACATATATGTTATTGCTGAAATGTCTTCATGAAGGCTAGAGGATGAAATAATTGTTTCATTAGTTTATCATACTTTATAATTCTGAGCTCCAAATCTTTTATTTACTATCTATCACCATGAGAAATCAGTCAAATCACAGTTCATAAAAAACAGACAAGGAAACTGCAATATACAGAGCATCTTTTCTTTACTAAGTGAGCTTATATAATATAATTCTTTGGTCCTAAAAATATTTTTAAATGAAGAAAAATTCATTAGTTGGGGTTTTACTTTTTTTCTATTCTAATAGCACTTCAATGCTTCTTTAAGATCAGGGGTAAAAGTACTATAGCTCCTTTGACCATAAAATATTTGGGATTAAAAAAAGCATAAATACTATCTACTGAACAAATCAGCCAGACAAAAGAAAAGGAAAAAGAATATCTGTTTATTCTTTCTACAGATCTGAATATTTTTGTAAAACAGAGTTAAGCACTATATTCAAAACTGCAGAAAAAGCCTCTGAGATACAAGTCGATTTTCTTAGCTGCATGGCTGGTTTCAGATCTGGTGATCTTTATTGGATTTTTCTTTTTATAATGTTGCATAGAATGGAACACAGCAAGAAGTAAGGAAAATATAAAAAAATATGTATGAAGGAGTATTTCCATTGGATAAACTGCTCAAAAGCAGATAAAATTCTATGCCCAAATGCCCAAGGCCCATGTGTGTATACATACTTTCAAATATATACAGATATGTCTATATAGTGTATATATATACACACACATCTATATAGGGCAGCAGAAATCATGGAGCCAGAATCCAATTCCAACCATGGTATTGTGTCTAATTGCACTGTGTTTCTTCCTGTGCCAGCCTTGTTTACACAGAAGTGTACACATATTCCTTGATGAGTAGCAGTGCTTTGAAGATTGAGCTGTTGAAGCATTTTATATATCCTCTTTCCAGTAAAATTAATTCTAATTAGCAAATAGATTTAGAATAGCTATTAGACTTCAGTAATTTATTCATTTTTTGTTCACAGGGAAGAAGCAAGACAGTGGCTACTATTCTTCATATTTGTTTTCATTATCCCAGACATTTAGAATTTTTCCTTCCCCAGTATCTTTGGGAAAATAAAAAAAACCCAAAACTCAGAATCCACTTAACAATTTAATTTTGTGGTGAGGAATCTAATATTTGATGTTTTTCCCCACACTTTATATATTAAATACTTTATTGATTAAACAATGCAAATCTAAAATACACTTTTATTTTAGATTTCCTTTTCAATTGATAACAATTTGATAGTCTGTGTCCTGGTCATGCTGTTATTTTTAGTCAATTCCTTCTCTGATTTATCATATGGACAACAAATTTTTTCAAAGGCAAAATCTCATTGCTTTACAGTTGTTTTTTAGAGTCTCCCATTGTCTAAAATAAATTGGCTTTCTGGTAATCACATGGTGGTTATATCACAAGCACATCTGCTATGTTTCCTGTTTTGGGTTTGCATATCAAAGCGAAGAAAATTCTTAGAAGCCTGTGGTGAATTGGGAGAGGCTGAATTGGCAGCTTTATTGCAATTCAATATTTTTTTCTGACGAAGGTATAGGCAGAGAAGAAAATGGCATTAAGCATAATAACAGAAATGAAGGGCTTCAGAGGAGTCTCACTGCACCAAAAAAGGTACCATCTCCATCCAAAGATATTTTAGCCCTTCTCCGTGGTATTGTAAGTTGAAGTTCATCACCTTCTTCTAATTTTGCAATGCCTGGCAAAAGATTTGGAATATTTTAAAATTAATATTTCAAATACACAGTTTTATAAAATGGTATTCAAAAGTCATTATGTATCATCTTGCAAATGTAAGCATGGCTTGTTACTTATGAGTGCTTTGATCTTTAGGCACAATCTTAGAGGTTACAGCGTATCCAAAACTGACACTTAACATCCTCTCTGAAGATGGCCCTAATTTCCACACTGCACTCAGCACGACACAATTCACTAAAGCAAACACTGCAAAAATTTTGAAGAGTGGTGTGCCCGGGTTCCTCATGTTATGGTGATGAGACAGTCAAGGTCAACGCTGAGTTTTACTGGCCCTAGACCACTCTATTCTACATGTCTGGGGAAGAGCTTGACCAGCCTAATGAAGTTACCACACATCAGCTGATTCACTGAAGCTGCAGAGCACAAAAATTTGCTTCCTGCCAGCCACACATCAGCTGATATGATAACCAAGAGCACGTCACCTTCAAGCTGCAGCCTCTGAGCTGAGAACACATCTAACATCTGCTGTGACACACACTCATGAGAGAGAGCAGTCAGAAACATTTTTTTTCCAAGTGAAAACAGAATAGTGGGAATTTGGGAAGCAGGAATCGTGGAGTGGCAAGATAGAGATCCTAGCTAGGAAAGGGAAGCAGTAATACAAGGGTAAAATTACAATATAGATTAAATTGAAGGTGGTTATGTTGTGAGAATGTGTGACTGAAGGGGCAAAAAATTAAAGAAAATGTTTGGACATCCTCAATTGCCAGGACAAAGTAGTTAGTTAGGTAGTTATTTAGTTAGGTAGGTAGGTAGTTATTTAGTTAGTTAGTTAGCTAGTTGGAATTTGTTTTTATTTGGAGAAAAATAAGCTTCCTGCCATATCCCATTTGTTCAATGTCATTACTTGCCGACAGTCAATTCCATCCCTCAATGTCACCCACTTCCTCATAAGGCATTGAAAAAAAATCTCGCTGGAAAATAACCAAAGATAAAATCCTCAAATTCACCATTAAATTGGGAAGACAGACAGATAAGAAATTATATATGGGGTTTTATAGGCCTTGATACTAATTCCTTAAATGCTACTGCAGGAATTTATACATATATTCATCATCGAGCCTGCTGGACTTGCATTAAATATTTTAATTGGTCTTTCTTGTGGTGTTTCTAATTTGTGCAGCCATGAAGAGCACCGAATAGGAATTAACTGCTTTCCATCAAACCAAAGACTAAAAATGCAGTAGACTTTATAAGGAGTAGAAATATCACATTAAGGTATGCAAGTATTGGATGGCTAAAATCCATACATGACATTTCAAAGAAGAATATAGCTCTTTAATATTTTCTTGGGATAACTAAATGTGGAACTCAACTCCTAACTTAAACTGAGTTCTTCAATAAGGATTGTTGGAACTACTCTTGCCTGCCTCAGGCATCTAACTGAAAGCACCAAAATGTCTAACCACATTACAGAGTCAGTGGAGAGAGCAAAATTGTTCAGGTCACCAAGCTGGATGCATGATCTCCAATTGCTGATGCTTTATATAAAGCTGTGTTTTCTGGAAGTATTCTGTAATTTTTCAGTTAGCCAGATCCATGAATGCAGACCCTGCTCCTTGTGACTGCTATAATGCAACTGTCCAACAGTACAGATTCTATTCTATACAGCTTATTTGTAAAGAAAGAAAAGGAAAATGCAGATATTTACCAGCAGTATAGCAAGAATTATTTGGATAAGACTGTGGCATATTTTGGATGCAGCGAAACAATGTCACCAAGCTGAGATCATCACCAAACACATGAGCCTTCTTCCTCTGTATTAGGTGTCCCATAGCAAATGTGGTATCTGTATATAAAACCTACAGAAAGAAGAGGTGTAAACTTTATTTTATAGAGGCATTAAAAAGTTCTTACAAAAGTCAGGTGCTGAAGTGAATTGAGCTTTCTCACCTGGCCATATATGAAAAAATAACCAGTTTCTTTGATCACTATTTTATTTCCTTGTTCTTCCAGAGCTGTTCCACGTTTAAAGCTCAGGAGCCAAGGGACAATGCTTGAATCATCTAAAAGAAAACATAATTATGGGTGATTGGAAAGGTTATTTCCTTAATTTTCACCTGCCAAAAATTAACAAAGCTGACTTCTAGACAGAACTTCCAGACTCACTAGGTGGATTTCCCCACTGAAAGGATATTTGTAAGAGCCATCCAGATAGAGGGACCTTCCAGATTCAGGGACCTCCTTGTTTTTTGATTTTTGTTGTTGTTGTTTTATTTTTAAATCTGCTGTTAGAACTCAGTTAATGCTTTGAAATTAGGTTGAATTTGTTCAAAGAGTTATCCCATGGAATAGTTAACTATAAATCATGGCACATATCCTTACCTTTCTGTTGGATATCACTTTTGCTGTCAGCAATCAGTTGCAAGCAGGCCTGCAGCACTGCAAAGTGAAAGCATTTTGAAATCAAAGAAACATAAATCATTAATAAAATAAACTTATGAAACTACTTTAAGGAAAACAAAAGGACATGAAAGAAATCACTCAGTCTCATCACTTATTTTAAAACAGAACATACTGGTTTTGACACAGATCTTATCATGTGTGCAAAATGAAAATTCCTGTCACAAAACATACTAGATGACTTTCAGAGATCATGCAGATAAGTAGGAGGCCTCAGGTAGCAGCACAAGTACCTTGCTTGTTTTAATATCTGGTCCTAATATAATTATGTAGCAGTAAGTCAAATGAGCTAGAAATCATCAGGTCAATTAGCCTCGTTAATTTTCTAAGCAAAAGCTTGAAAAAAGCCCCAACCCAGCTACCTATGATAGATAGCAGACTTTCCAATTATGTTTGCTGTATTATTTAGAGAAATCACTATTTTTATATTTGCTGTAAAATATTAGCCATATATTATATCCTAATAAATTCTCAAAATCCATATATATATATATATATATATATATATATATATGGATTTTGAGAATTTATTAGGATATAATATATGGCTAATATTTTACAGCAAATATAAAAATAGTGATTTCTCTAAATAATACAGCAAACATAATTGGAAAGTCTGCTATCTATCATAGGTAGCTGGGTTGGGGCTTTTTTCAAGCTTTTGCTTAGAAAATTAACGAGGCTAATTGACCTGATGATTTCTAGCTCATTTGACTTACTGCTACATAATTATATTAGGACCAGATATTAAAACAAGCAAGGTACTTGTGCTGCTACCTGAGGCCTCCTACTTATCTGCATGATCTCTGAAAGTCATCTAGTATGTTTTGTGACAGGAATTTTCATTTTGCACACATGATAAGATCTGTGTCAAAACCAGTATGTTCTGTTTTAAAATAAGTGATGAGACTGAGTGATTTCTTTCATGTCCTTTTGTTTTCCTTAAAGTAGTTTCATAAGTTTATTTTATTAATGATTTATGTTTCTTTGATTTCAAAATGCTTTCACTTTGCAGTGCTGCAGGCCTGCTTGCAACTGATTGCTGACAGCAAAAGTGATATCCAACAGAAAGGTAAGGATATGTGCCATGATTTATAGTTAACTATTCCATGGGATAACTCTTTGAACAAATTCAACCTAACTTCAAAGCATTAACTGAGTTCTAACAGCAGATTTAAAAATAAAACAACAACAAAAAAATCAAAAAACAAGGAGGTCCCTGAGTCTGGAAGGTCCCTCTATCTGGATGGCTCTTACAAATATCCTTTCAGTGGGGAAATCCACCTAGTG
>NC_031768.1:34570599-34657543 GCF_001522545.3 Parus major
ACTCTTAGCAAATTAATGCACACATAACAAATAGATTATATCCTAATAAATTCTCAAAATCCATATATATATATATATATATATATATATATATATATACACACTTTCAATATGTTTTCAGATACCTACACTTGATCAACCTACTAAGAGGGAGAATAGAGAGATGACTCTTAGCAAATTAATGCACACATAACAAATAGCTTGGTTTCTGTCAAAAAGTGTTGCTCGAAACTGTAGAGAATGGTGGCACTAATGAGAAATTAGGTATTTCTTCAAAGAAAAATACTATAGAATGTTAAAATATAGATTTGCAAGTGAAACAAAGATCTTGTAAAAAAAATCCTAAGGATAAGTGTCAGGGAACCGGATAAAAAGGAAGAAAGAATAGCTGCATTTTCTTGGAGCAGATTTTAATCAAAACATCTGGTTCTCATTCCATTTTGAAGGATGGAAAACTGAGTAGTAATATTTACTGCACATGACAGAGATTAAATGAATTTATTAAGAGTCAAGAGAAGAAAATTCTGCCACGGATTGCTCCATTTTGTTTACCACTTCTCAGACAAGAATCAGATTTGACCACACGGATTTGGCTATAATGAGGAATGCCATGGATATGTGGGATCCTGTTTCTGCAACTGTCAGTGGTACCCACCTGTGTCCAGAAGCAAAAACCTCTTGCTGCACAGCTGGTAGCAGGAGGATTTGGGTGGACAGCAATCTCTTTCTGTTTCTAAGTCTCCTTATTAAGGGGTCCTTCTTGAAAACAGCAGCAGAGGGCTGGATGCTCACCAGCACTCAGCAGTGCCAAATGGCAGCACACAAGGATTCAAGTGCACATCTGGGAACGCTCCTGTGCCAGAACGACCACACAACCTGCAAGCCCTATTTATGGTAATAGGAATGCTACTATCCAAACTCCCGTCTCTTACACTGAAACATCTCCTTGAGTCCCATCAGTCCACATCAACAATGTGCTACAATCTATAGATTTTTCAAACCAAGAATTTAAAGGCATCTGAATTATCTACCTTCTTGTAAGAAATAAAAAAGAACTCAAGCCAAGGCAAAATTAAACAAGGTATTATTATACTTCATACATTTTTCTATCACACTTGTGAGAAAAAGAGTTTTCTGGAAAATAAACTTCCAAATAAAATTAAAATGTGATTTTATGGAGGCACACAACACAGCACATCAGACAATTAATTTCACAAGGTATTAATTCTTATTTTGAACAAAATGCCTTTCTAGTGAATGGATTTTGCTAATTCCCTAGTATTTCAGTAAGCCCTAAAACAAAATTTTAATTCCTGCTTTTAAAAGAACTCACTAGTGTGGCCACCAGATTTTTCACGAATCAAACGAGAGGATTTGTGATGATTCCCACTAATCAGCTGCTATCCAGCTGGGTAGTGTTTACAAGCAGTGACAGCTATGGCTACTTTAACAACTCTTGTTAAACTCACCCTGCAAACTTGGTGGGCATTCTACAAGCTATCCTAATTCTCAGTTTTCAAGTCTGGATTTCTGTTTCAGCTAGTAGCAGCCCTGAAATTCTAGTCAGCATTGATGAGAATTGCTGACGGTAATTAAAAGCTGTAAGATCAGTACAGATTGAGAACATCTCCATCTTTTTAAAAAAACATACCAACTCTACTTTATTCTACAGACACCAGATTTGCACTTAATCTCTAAAAAAAACCAAATCCATCTCTTTTCTTTTAAGAAATGAAGATAGGAACAAGCCTCCACCAAATATAGTAAGCTTGTTTCTAGAGAAAATGCATGCAATAGTGCCATTCATAACGACAGAAATTAGCACAGTGGCCATTTTGCCTAAAGCTATGAAAGACAATCTCTAAAAAAGTGCTTGAAGGATTAAACAATGTTCTTCAAAAATATGTTCAGAAGCCAAAGCTGACACGTAACTATTTCCAGTATATACAAGTACTTTGACTTCAGTGGAACTACTTACATGCCTAAAATTAACTAATTAATTGAAACAAATTCCAAGTAAACACTACTGCTATTAAGGAGAAGATTTGGACATACAAAAAACATTTTCTGAGTAAACTAACAGGAATTTTCAGTAAAAAGTAAATGTTGTTAAGAAATGCTAGCTATTCCAAGTACCCTAATCTTACCTTAAGTACAATAAGAAGAGTATATGTGTCACAAAATACACATTGGATAGTTGCTAATGAACGTCTTTCAGCCCAGTGTATATCAAACCTGAGCAACATCTTTATAGTCTAAAGGATTTTTGATTAATAATGAAAGAAAAATACAGGATTAATGAAATACATCTTGAAAATGTGGAAAAAAAATATCTAGACTGAGTGTGACCATGAGATCCGTCTGTATATGAGTGTATCTAGAATGATAACGCGTGTCCCATCCGCTTGTGACCTCATGTAATAGCTTTGCTTTGACGAACATTCTTTTTTCCCCACTGATTTTAATTGCTCTGCAGGCTGTGGGTTGGCAGAACTTCATTTCAGAGACTGTCTTATTCCATGAACAGAAGACTCAATTCTGAAGATGTTAGTCAGTCCAGATGCCTTTATAAACCACAGCCAGCACATGAAATGATGCATTCTCTACTGGTTGAGCAATGTGGTCAGAATTTTAAAAAAAACTACTATCTTATGCTGAAAGACAGCAATTCAGATTTCTGCATACTTCCATGATTTAAGACCTTAAATCAAAATAATTAAATTAATATAATTAAATTTATTTAAATTAAAATAAATTAAATTAATATAAAATATTCCCTCAGATGCAAACTTTATAATTTAAATTGCATAATAATTTTAGTATTTTGCAATCTCATTTAATGATCCATCCAAACAACATTTCAAGTTTAATATTTTTAAGCTCATGTATAAAATTTAAAGTTTTAGTATCTGAGGCCTGAGACATCTGTGCCTATTTTTGCTGAAATAAAACACAGGAAAAACCCTAACCTTGCAAAAAAAAAACCCCAAAAAACACCAGACCTGCTTATTTAGGTTCCTTTTTTCTGTCTAGATCTCTTTGTAAGCTTCCCAAAGACCAGACAATTTAATTTATGACAAGCATTTTCTTGAACCATTTGCAGCTCTTCTTACCTTAACTTCTTGATTTCTCATCACAAGAGATCTTATTCTCTTTTTGGTTGTGCATTTTTATAAACTGGTTTTTATGACCTCTACCACAGCAGAAACCAGGGCAACTGGTTAATTTGTTGCTTTTTAATAGAGTTGTCTTTACGTGCCATTAATATGGATTCAATCAGTCCCTGATTAAAATGCCTTGATCATAGTTGCACATATGACTAAGATCTAACAAACATCTTCAAAGAATTAGTAGCATTATTTTGACCTTCACAGAATTGCCAATAATGTTACATTTAGAAAAACAAAGGAATTGTTTACAAGGAATTAGGACTTCTATTATACAATAAGAAGCACAATATTGGTTTTAAAACTTAGAGCCTATTTGATGTATTTTTGACTGTACAGTGTTCTTCATAAAACAGCACTGGTTTATTCACTTATTCATTCAGTGAAAGTCTTCATGTAAAACTGCAGGAATTACATAAAGTAGTTTTCTATCATTTTGCATGGAAGGGTCTATTTGCTTTTGAGTTAGACTGTTGCCACCAGAAACAAATAAGGTTAACATATCTTTTCAAGAAGTAGGCCCTCCTTTTTCCTTTTTAATTTGATTGTAAGTTTTATTTTATATTTGACCTCTTTAAACAATAAAATACAAATAATTGTGAATATTTGATAATGGAATTTTATATGTGGCATTTGTTTAGGCTAGTAAAAAAAGCTTACATCTCAATTCAAAGATCACTAAAGTCAATTACCACTTGTAAAACCTCTTGCTATCCCTCTGTCAGAGGGATAGATATCTAAAGCAACAACATACAGAGTCAAAACACTTCCTACCAACAAATGTACCAATTTTCCAGTACAGCAATTTTATCAAGAGCAATGGCAAAATCCTCACACCATGCTCAGAAGGCAATAGTTACTTCCCATGGACACAACAGATATTGGAATAGAACCTGAGAATTGCTAGTAAAAAAACAATTGCCAAGTCACATGCCAGGTTACCCTGCCTCACTGATTAGTGGAATTACATAGAATAGCTCCTCAGCTCCTTCACACATGCTAGGAGCTGGGAAACCTCAATACACCAAAGTAAATGTAGTCCATGGGGGCTCCAGTCTGATCCCAGTAGGTCACCTGCATTTGCGTTTACAGAAGTCCTAATTCTCACCTCCCTACGTCACTGGAGTCAGAGTCCCACAATAATGATCAGAATGAGGCACTGAGGGAGTGTGAAAATGAAACCTGCCATTTGTACTTTGGCTTAGGCTATACAATATAAATCTTTCTCCTAGACTCAAATGCACATGCAGATTAGGAAGAAACACACAGGCAATGCAATCAATAATTGTGAATAGAATATAAAATTCAGGAGAGGTCTTTTGTTGTGCACCAATTTTCCTCCACAGATGAAATTTGTAAAGAGAAAGATAAAAAGAACAAATGAATCTGTTGTAACATGTCCTGATATGACATTTGCCAGAAGCATACATTTCAAAATCACCTATTACCTCCTACTCATTGCATCAAGAACTCTGGTTCTGACTGCTAACTGTGCAGCTTTACTTGGAATTGATGCTCGAAACACTCCTCTTCAGCCTACCCAAGCTGGAAATTTTTACAAGACACAAAACGTGTGACTACTGATGACTAATAGTTTTATGCATTAGCACAGACAAATGAGAACCCCATAAAAAAAGAAACAACATTGTGTTAAATCTACTTCCATTCAACTGACCTTTCAATTAAAATGCTAATTTTTGGCCACTGGTACGCATTAAAATGGAAATTCAGTATGTTTAAGAAAGGCTGCGCTGGGTCTAAAAAAAGAATGATGGGGCATCCGTTCCCGAATTTAATGATTAAAGTCTAAAAACCCCAGAACTGAACAATAACTTTATTTATAAAAAATATATTAGCTCTATATTTTACTTCTGCTCTGTTGAAGCACAAGAGAAGCAATTAGATACCAGTGATGTTTCCAAATATTAACTAAGGAATTTATCCATATAAAAGTAAAAATGGTGGGTCAACAATTAATTATGAAATCGGACTCTACTTTGAGACACTGCTGAAGCAAACAGAAGTAGGACAAGAACAGGCACCTCACTCAATACCCTGATTTAGCTGCCATTATAACAGAATGAGTGCCACACATCTGCAGGACAATTTGGATACTGATGGGATTCTGGTACCTAGATATGAATGTCAAAAGATCAAAATGCAGGAGGGCCTGTAATTCTGTGTACATGACCAATAGTAGACTGGATTCAGCACCATGAACAACACCATGTTCTTCTTTCACTCACTCTGCAAAAACAAAATTTAACACTGACTAGTGGGTTCATGGTCATCAGTGAAATGTGATCTGAGAAAATATGTTACTGAACTCTGAAAAGCTAAATCTTTTGAAATTAGAGCAGACAGAAAGCTAATTCTAACAGACAACCTTTGATACATATGCAAGATTTGAAATTCACTTATTTTCTTTTTTATGTACAAAAATATGAGGTTCATGTTAGAAAATATTTTTGTGATAGGTCAACTTATGTAGCATTTCCCTTTAAAATGAATGTTTATATTCTATGTTTTCTGTCATCCATCCTAAACAACTTTAAAGCCAGCTGCACCTTAAAAACTGTTTACAGAAACAAGTAGCTTAATTGAAATTTTATGTGTTAGAGGTACACAGGTATAATCAAAGGTGGCTACATGATGAGAACAATCTCAAGTCTACTCAGAAGCACAGCTGAGGAGCCCCAAACCCTGCTTGACTCAAATAGCAGTAAGACTAAAGATGAAAGCCTACTGTGAAGGAAACTGCACAGTATTGATGATCTAACATTCATTTAAAAAAAGACATCTTATTTTTTATGATATTTGTACTTCAGATCACTTGTTTTTATTTGGGAGTTCCTAGGGTGGGGAGAGGGCAGGGGAGCTCTGTGGTTTCTGTAATAGGAAACAGGCTACAAGAAATGCAATTTAAGCAATCATGACCTCAGTCCTGTTTGCGAAATCTTTCTTAGCCAATATCTTGAATCAAAGACTACTAATGAAATAAGAATAAATCTCTTATAAACTTGTGGATTTTAAGTGATGTCCTAAATTAATGGGTTTTTTTTTAATATTGGAAGTAGAGTGATTATACTCTAGAATTTTAATTTCATTTAGCTTACTGAAGCTCAAGTGAAATACATTTCACATTAGTTGCTCACTGAGAGACACATTTTATACAAAACTTCATTTAGTATTTACCTATAATTTAGTCCATTTCAACTTCTCTAAGTAGTTTAAGATACCATTTAAAATAATATAAAAGTATACATAAGAAGAGTGAACTGATTTAACTACTCAGGAATATTTTTAGTTATTCAGTGCAATTAGAGTACGTGTGCAAACTGGTATAATAGAATTACGCATTTCATCTTATAAGGCCTCATTGTGTTTGGAAAAAGAAACAAATGTAGGCATTTTGTCCCAAAAGAAACAAATATATCCCATTAATATGTCAATTCTACATATCTGAGGTCTTTTATGGAGCACAGTCTTCAGCGTTCTTTGCAGAACCTTTGAAAAAGGAGAACCATGACCAAAAAAAATCTTACTGGAGAGACATTCCTTTATTAATTTTACTATTTATTAATATGTTTTAAAGTAGAACTGATGCTAAACTTCTGAATTCCTTGTAATCTGCCTCCTTTGTCAGGTACAAGCCAGCCTTTCTTTTTGAAAGCTCTTATTTCCCTAAAGTTCTCATTACTTCCCTCTGTTCCCCAGAATAGTGAATTTGTATTTTTATTAATATATTTCCATCCCTATTTTGATCACAGAGAATTGAACAGTTAAAAATCTGAATGATTTGAAGTTGCCTTTCCCAACTCTAAGACATCATGCAGATTTGGAATCTAACACTCAAAGTTTAACCTGCAGATAGCATAAATATTTGGCATCTTAAACAGTATGTCCCTGCTCAAGGCAGGATGGTTGGACTACATGGCCTTGAAAGGTCCCTTCAAACCCAAAAAATTCTGTGATTCAGTATTCTGCCCTTTAAGAGAATATGCCTATCATTAACACTGTTCATCCACCAATAATTTTGAAAACAAGAATGGGCTCCAGGAGCACGGATCAACTGACACGAGAAGGAAAACATGAATCAAACACTCCTGCTTTTCTCTAGACAGTATCCAACTGCAGCATCCCAACCCACTTCATCAGCTGGTATTTACCTTTTTCTTCTGTGTCGGCGACAGACCGCCTGCCCCTGTTTCTATTCCCGTTCCAGATTTCCTTTTGGAAGCTCTCAGCTGGGCCAGTACCAGCAAGCCTGCTCTCCTAACAAGGAGAAGCAACATTCAGTGAGAGCAGCTCCACATTTGGCCATGCCCTGCAAGTCAAAACCCACCCCTCCATCTTACCTGCCTGGAGCCAGCTGCAGACGCTTGCAGGAAGGAAGAAACAGGGGTACCTGCTTTATTTTCACCGCGGGACACAAGTGGCTGGTCTAGCGGAGACCTTGCCTGGGCGCTGTAGATCAGCTCGCTGCGCAGAGCTTCTAGTTCTGTTTTCAGGATGATAACATGGTAAAGAGACACTGCTGCAAGACAAGAGGACAGGAGCATTGCAAGCCACAGGAATGTGACAGAAAAAAGTCCCGTGGCGCCTGAAACAGCACCAGGGGGGTCAGAGGGAGAGGAGGCGGTATCCTTCTGTTGGATGACGTGCACACAGTCCACGGATTTCATCGCTGCTCTTTCCTTACTAAAGCCAGAGGGAGAGTTCAGCTGTCCCCTTCCGAGGTGCAATCCATGTTACCAGTTGCTCTCTGAAACTAAGGGCATCCAGAATAAGTGAACAAAACGCCCAGACCATTTCCTGTCATATGAAGCTGTAGATAGCACCATTAAACTTATTGTACAGAGTGAACATCTAAGATTTTGTCTTCCCTTTGTTTTCACCTCTCTGTGCTGCATTTTGAAAATGAACACTTTCTCATGAGCTACCTTCCTCCTTTCACTTTCCACTAGTTATTCATGTGGCAGCTTGCTATAGCCATTTCCCATAATTTTTAAATTTAGGCACAGCCAGCACCACTGGTAACTTTGAGCCTTATCTAGAAGTGCAGAAACTGTGTAAAGTTTCCTGGCAGCATTTCATCCACTGCTGCTTAAAAGACACACGTATGACAGGCATGTGCCTCTGTGCATGTGAAGGCATACAGATGTACTCTCTACATACATTATATCACCTATATTAACATGTTTATATTCATATCTAAAGTGCCAATATGCCTACAGAGGAGACAAATTATTACATAAATTTTTTGTCCTTTCCTTAAAACGGTAGTGAAAAACATTCCCAGGTATGAGTCACAAATTACAGGTTTCTCAGTTGTATGAAGATGCAAATTGTGCAGTTCAATTCATCAAATTAACTTGAAAAGGGATGACATTTTATTAAACTTTTCTAATAAATACAGTCTCTCTAAACAATTTAAGAACCTGCATTAATGCAAAAGGGAATGCAAAGAAGCAGGGAGAGGAAATTTGGTGGGGTGGAACTAGAAAAGGTGAAATCTAGGGGATGGAAAAGAGTAAGAGAGGAGGAAATAAGAACAGGGTGAAAGGACAATTATTTATGTAGAGAATTTAAAATTAAACACAACCCAAAACTTTAAACAAGCATGCTGACACACTCAGGTGAATCCTGAGTGTCTGGTTTAAGTTAAGGTTTTTAAGATTTTATTAGTCTTTTCATCTTAAAACTCCATATTAGGAATTTCTTTCTTCTCTGCAACATCAAGGCTACCTAGATATCCCACATATGTTCATGTGATTTTTTTACTATTTTCTCAAACAAAATTCAGCTTTTACCCCTTTGTTAAAAGTTCCATCAGTCTGGGACAGAAGAAAAAAGATAAACAGTATCACAATTATGGCTAAAATCAATGGGTCAACCCCTCTTACCATGTAAACAAACTTTATCTTTGCAAAAGAGAAAACTTTTACAGGTCAGTCCAAACACCGTGTAATAAATCCTGATGACAACACCTACCAGAGTAGTTCAGATCAATTAATTCTGTTGGGAAGGAGAAGGAAGAAGGAACAACAGTATAGTAACAACTTCCGTAGCCTCTCCCTCTTCTGTTTCTTAAGGCTACAAGAAATTTAGTGTGATTATGAGCTTTACCATCTTCCGTTGTGATGCAAGGCACTCTTTATTTTGCCACCTCTATCAACCACACACATCCTGCACAGTACAGTAAATCTGTTCCTAAATGCAAAGGAAAAAAAATACACCCTGTATCTTGTGCCTAGAAGCCACATACACACTGTGAGACATCAGTGTGGGCTGGAAAAAATAGAATACCATACCATTTCTGTTCCCATTTTAAAGGCTAAGTTAAGCTGCAAATGGGGTTGCATTTTGAAGTTAATTTAAGATGAACTAATGGTTCATAAAGGTTTTTTAACAGAATAAGCATTTATTGGAACTAAGCAGACATGCCTTCAAGTATCCCTAGACATCAGAACATTACCAGCCTAGTACTGGCTGTTCCAAAACTAAAAAATAATGTGACAGCTGGAAAAGAAGTGCTATTTTAGAAAATGAAACCGAGTGAGAGAATGAAAGTTATAACCAGCTATCCAGGAATACCAAGAAACTATTGGCCAGAGGTCTCTGCAGTGATTAATGTATCAGAAAATAACAGACTGGTATATAAATAGCAGTGCTCTAGCCATTTCTAGAGAAAATAGGCTGTTCCCAGCCTCCATAGCCTCTTAAATGGGGTCATTATTTGGGCTGACAATTGTGGTGACATAGAGGACTTCTGTAAGACATCTGGCTCCATCTTGCTTATAATTCTGATCAATGAGAATTTCAAATGGAAGAGGAGGAAAACCACAACAGCCCACACATGGGAAATTGTTAATTAAATATATATTATATATATACAATATATACATATATTACATAGATACAAAATTTGTAGAAAAGCATCAAAAGGATCTCTCTGTTGGCAACCTTGTGTTGCTCTGTAGATTTATAAGCAGTTTTGTGGTTTGAAAGAAAATGTAACTTCAGACAACTTTTGTGATGACGAAAGTGGTGCAACAGTAACTAATGACAATATGAGATCAATCATGAAAACCAGCGGGAATTACCTAGAAATATACTTAGTCGAACAACTTCTAATATAATCAAATGGAGCCTTAGTTAATTGCAGATGGCTAATTGCATCAAAGTAAGTAACAAAAATTACTTCCAAAAAAACCTCCAAAAATCACCAAACCCAAAAAAAGGCCCCAAACCAAACAAAACCCCCATGTTAATGCAGAGCCTAGAACCTGGACTCAGTGCCTCAATGCTTGGCACTATGTCCTGTCATAATGTACTCTCCTTATGATTCCTCTTGTTGGCAGAGGTGCAAAGCGGTCCTTAGCCTGCTCAAAGCACAGTCAGAAAGGCTGGCACATGCTGTTTCTGCTGTGCTTTAGTGTGACTAAAGAGGACTCAGGAGTGCTCAGATCAGCCTCCCACCAGCAGACATGGGAAGGTGATGATTTCAGCTGAACACAAGCTCTCAGTGGAATATTCTTGTTGAAATAGAGGCATACTATTTGGATGTATATGCTGGGGGGAAATAGCTTGCATGTAGCTAAGACTGACGAAACTGAATTGTGAAAAAGGTCAAAAGTCCAAAATGAATATAAGAGAATTATAATATAAGAACTAATCTCAGAAATGGTATTCAGGTTTTGGTTAGCAGCCTGCTTCTACTGGACAGCTTTCCTGAAAATCCTTTTGTAAACATTTGTAGGATATCAACAATTGTGGACTCAAGACACACATGCAGTCAGAAAACCTTAGGGGCCACCTCGAGACCAGTTCAAAGCAGCATTTTCCAAACTACTTCTACAAAAGAAAAGGTCATTGCATTAAACTGCATAAACCTAGTCCTGGCCATCTAACTCTGCAAACAAATATGAATAAACCCTTAAAATAAAGGTATTCTGGAATTATGTTCTGAATTTGCATGCACAGTACATGATCCTTGCATACACATAGTGTCTCAACCCAAAGGATGAGCTATGTTGAACACTCAGATTAACTGAGTGTTCAACATTAAAAAACTTTTTAATTTAGCCACGATAAAAAATTAAGAAATGCCTTGGCTAATCTAAGAATTCTAATTAACCAAGTCCTTCACTTCCAGGAAAAAGAGCAAACATCTAAATTTAAACGTTTAAATAAAATTCAAAATAATAAATAAATGGAGACCAAACCCCAACACACTACCACTGAAGACTCTTAAAAGTGAGAATGTTTCACTACAAGACAGGAAAATGAGTTCCTGAACAAAATTAAGGCTGGTTAAAACTTCCAAGGTGTTATGGC
Source organism: Parus major (assembly GCF_001522545.3). Lineage (NCBI taxonomy): Eukaryota > Metazoa > Chordata > Aves > Passeriformes > Paridae > Parus > Parus major. The sequence continues at coordinate 34,582,107 of NC_031768.1, forward strand.
AGAAACAAGCCCTGTAATTTTATGCAGGTAATTAATTTTTTTCATTTCTGTTATGCAGAGTATCAGATTAAATGATCAAGATGAGTCCTGCTAATCCGAGAATTTATAAAAGATCAACATTACATCTGTGGGGAACCAAGGCAGCGATAGTAACCAATCATACAGGAAATTTGTGGTTTAACCAGAAACTGAATTCTTGATTTCCTGAAATCCAGTTATGTACTTTAACCACAAAAGCATCTTCTTTGTGGGGGAGGAAAAACCCATCATGAAGTTCAATGCACAAAAGAGAAGCAGTTGATATGTCTGTGAAGGCTTGGGTAAAAACCTAATTTACTGATGAAACATGAAAGCTTGCTTAAAAATAAATGTTCTGTTTTTAAAAACGAGGTTGTGCAGATGCTGCAACCCAGAGATCCAGGCAAACGTTTCGAAAGCCACACTAAAAGTATGCCTCCAGTGGCAAGGGTCCAGCTTCACATACTTCTGAAGCAGCCACAAAATGGTCCCTGCGGTTATTACAAGAAAGAGACCATGACATCTCGCCTTACCACACAAGACAGTGCAGAACAGATAGAGGAGTGCAGAAAAAGCAAAGGTTGCATTCTGAAATTTTACATTTAATTTCGAGCCCTTTCTGAAGATGGACAAAATAAGAGGACTGTTTTGGAGGAGATCAGGATAAATCCTGTATTACAGTCTTCTGCTAATAAAGAGATCCGTATTAAGAGTATTCACAGATACCCCTCTGAAACAGTACACATTCCCTTCAGGAGCACTTAAATAGTTCTTTCAGCCATTAACTGCAACTTCCACAGTAGCAAATCCAGGCAAGTTCTGCCTCACAAATGGATCCAAAAAGTACTCTTATTTCTGGATACTCCACTCCTGTAGCTGTATATCTTATAATTTTAACTTCTAGGAAGCTGTTGAATACCTTGCAAGTAAAGGATGCAAGTTAACTGTTATACAAACAGTTAAAGCCTTATTTGATAAATTACCTTGTTAAAAGGAAAACAAAAAATTCTATGAGATTTTTCTGAGGCAAAAATGGTAATCTTTTCCCTTTTCCTCAACATTCCAAAATTGCCAAGGATAACACAAAGGTCTCTGCACATTTTAGGTATGCCCTGTTTTATTCCCTGTAATATTTTATTTCTCTTGATATCTAGACAATTTGGGTCCAAATGCATACCACACAAACCTATATGTGACTTGCAGACACTGTCACTTTTTAAAAATTTATTATTACTGTGCTTTCAAAGAGAAAAGGAACTGATATAGAAAGGAAAAGCAATTATTATAGGTGTCATTCAAAATATGCAGCAGAACCAGCTAGAAAATAATTAAAAAAACATATAAAATACAAAAAGACAACCCAGGATTTATATACTACAGCAGCTTAATGCTCCTGTAATCCTGTAATCCTCCTCCCCTTCCCCCCCTCCCTCCACAATGTTACAGCAATTGCTTCTTACTGCCCAGGGAAACAGGAGCTCTGTCACACAGCTGAAGCCCACTTCTCTTACAGTCTCACCGGCTTTGCTATCCAGCAACACGGAGAACTGCATTTCTCCACTTCTTTGACACTGCAACCTAATTTTGCACAGATGGGCTAAAAATGCTTTTGTATGGTAACAAGATAAACACGGAGCCATGGCCCTTCACGTGGGAGTGGCCGCTCTGCTGCTGCTACAGTCTGGAGACCTTCAAGAGAGGGCACAGGACAGGGATTCAAGTATTTTCAAACCATAATGTAATTTCCTCATAGCTGTATTTGCTACACTGTCCCTGAGTCCTAGAGGAGAGACAGGAAAGGGTTCTCTGCCTGACCTTTCCCTTTGAATTTTTGTAAATAATTAGCCCACACTAGAGGTTAAGTATAATTCAAACCAGCTGTAGAACTTCCTTTCTTTCTGTCTTCAAGGAGCACAACCCGTTCCTTAGTTACTTGGTCAAACTAGCAGTCTCTCTGAACTTGGTATGTGAACATACTTACATTTCTGTCAACCACCTTGCAGCTGTGCATTATTCAGCTCATTGCTTCAGATTATTAAATATGTATCTCCAGTTGAGAAACTGTTTCTTTCACAGTAAAACCAAGTCTGCTTTTAAGCTGCACTGCCTTTCCGAGAAAGAAAAATTGCTGTTTTTCCAAAACATACAAGAGTTATTCTGCCCCCATCCAAGCTGAAGCATAACAAATTAATCACATTAATGTTTTCAAAACAAATCCAGAACATAATCAGTGTATCTTCCTTATCTACTTACAGGGACAGAACTCGTTCCAAAATCTAAAATGAAGACCCTGAATAGGGTCCAACAAGAGATTTAAAGCTCAGGCATGTTCAATATCTTTGGGGCAAATAATTTTTGCTAAGACAATGGTTCAGCATTTTCTCAAAACCTTATCTATCTATATTTGATCTTTTTAACAGACAGCAAGTCTTTGGTCTAGGTTTCATTTCATAGAGTCATAAAACAGACTGGGTTGGAAGGGACCATGAACATTGTCTTGTTCCAACACCTCTGTCATGGCCAGGGACATCCTCCCCTAGATCAAGTTGCCAGGACCTTCATGCAGCCTGGCCTTGAACACTTCCAGGGATGGGCCATCCACAACTTCTCTGGGCAACCTGCCACAGTGCCTCACCACCTTTACAGCAAAGAACTCCCTCCAAATATCTAATCTATACCTCCACTCTTTCAATTTGAAGCCTTTCCCTCTTGTCTTGTCACTACATGACCTTGTAAAAAGTCTCTCTATCTATCTTGTAGCCTCCCTGAGGTACTGTAAAGCTGCAATTAGGTCACCCCAAAACCTTTTATTTTCTGGGCTGGACAAGCCCAATTCTCTTAGCTTTTTCTCATAGAAGAGGTGCTGCACCCATCTAATCAGATTGGTGGCCCTCCTCTAGACTTCCTCCAACAGCTTAATGCCCTTCCTGTGCTGGGGACCCCAGAACTGGATGCAGGGTTCCAGCTGGGGTCTCAGCAGAGCAGAGCAGAGGGGCAGAATCCCCTCCCTGGCCCTGCTGCCCACACTGCTTTGGATGCAGCCCAGGACACGTTTGGCTTTCTGGGCTGTGGGTGCTCATAGCTGGGTCATGTCCAGTCTCTCATCCATCAGCACCACCAAGTCCTTCTCAGCAAGGCTGCTCCAGTATTAGTTTAGATGTTCATATGCACTTATGAATGTTTACTATAATTTAATCAGTACTTGCAAATTCAGAGAAAAATTCAAATACAGCGTTTTGCCTGGTATGAAGACCTATACCCACCTACTAAGCAAATGAGTATAACATCATGAGACATTCCAAGACACAGTTTGTGTTGCACTTTGTAGCCCAGCTGCTTACTAATTTTCAAGTAAGAAAAAGCAAATGCAAGACTTGTGTTCTCCAGAACAGCACCACGCAAGTAAATTTTAGTGACATAGCTCACAAGACAGTAACCTGCTTCTCATTCAGGGCAATATTCATATAAAGTACCCAAATCTGGAATTGTTCCTGTACTGTCATTTCTTCCTTTACAAAAATCGCTTTTTTTCATTCCAAATTAATAGGTATCTTGAACATAGTGTCCAAATGTACCACACCTACACCCCACACCCACGGCCCTGTTTCCTAGGTACTGGGTTAAAAATGAACTATATGCCTTGCAGTAATTCAGGAGAGGACACATATTTTGCAGCTTTAGAAAAGACAGCAGTAAGCCCTTATTTTCTGGGTATTTCATATTAACCATGCCAAATGGGAGCAGAGGTGATATAAGCTTAGTAATACAATTCTCTGTAAGAAAATAGAAATTGCTTCAGTCTGAGTATCCCACTCCAAGTATGAATTAACTAGTTAAATTAAATTGTAAAATAATAATAAATTATATAATAAATTAATCAAATAGTATGAATGAACTATAACTCTGAATGGCATTATAGGGTTTAAAATTGACATTTACAATACTGACAGCATAGGTGACAAAAAAGCATAGTCAGAAACACTTCAAAATACTTCCTAATGGACATAGTATTTATACCATCTCTCAGACAACAGAGAAATTTTGAAATGCAAAATGTATTAGAAAGCGATGGATATCTACCACATACCAGTTTTACTCACCAACACTTACTGAAAGTGAGGATACATGACAAAGCTTAGAAACATATTTGCAATATGTTTTTTCCCCTGCTGTAATAGCTTTCCACAAAGGCCACATCTAACAATGCAGATGGCTAGTCCATGTGCTCTGGTTTTACTAAGACTGAAAACGATACCTTGGGATTGATCTGTTACCATGCAAACAAAACTACCTCTTCACACACACTGAAGATAAGCCACAAACTAGAACAAGACATTAACAGCACTTTTAATGTATCAATTTATTGCATATGTCAGTACATAAAAATAGAAAAGTGTTTTTTGTAAAATTAACTTTATTGTAAAAACCAACTAGAATGATAATGTAAAACTCTGCCACAATTAGCACATATACAATAACATTTATGCTTTGTCTACAAAACTTAAGAATACTTTATAAGACAGTTTTGCCTTAACTATATATTAAAGAAAAATCAAATTAAAAGCTTGCATCTCATAATCAGTGACTGTTTCTGAATTCAAAACATAAGTTTTATTTAGAACTTCAATATGCTATCTCTATTTACACCTCTGTGGGGTTCTACTCTAAATTATACAAGCAGGATGGCATTGCAAATTATACCTAATGGGATACATCAGGCTGATCCCACTACATGCAAGAGGCACTGATTTTATATTTGGCAGAAGTGCCCCCAGCAAAATCAACCCTCATTAACAAAAATAAAAATGTATTTTTCAAGAATTGACAAAATACAAATGGAGGTACGTCTGCATCTTTTTGCTAAGAGAAAAGACCATACCTTGGACTCTCAATTCTGCCTTGCATTCTTCACTGTTAACATCCAACATGATCCAATTATTAGCTTAGAGATGCTGATATGCATATTTTGTATAAATAGTTAATCCTTCTGCCCTTCAGCTGACAGATTGTCCGTAGCCTACCAAATGCATTTGTGCTCTATTTCTAATTTTACCTGAGAAAAGGACATGAGGGCAGTTAACCAGTTAATGTTTCTCCAGAAGAAAGCACAGCTTCTCTCTCTGCATTTCACAGTTCAGAAACAAATTCTGGGAATGTAAACTTGGGTTAGTAGGAAGCCGCAAGTATTTCCAAGAATTAAAACCACACACACGTGTGCATACACCAGGTTTTATACTTCCTAACAAGGAACTCTACTGCTACAGCTGTTCAACTCCTGATCCCTTCCCAGGAACTTTGTTTTTACTTTTATTTCTTTTTTTTAAATTTAATTTCCTCTTAGAAAATTCCTTTAATGAACATATTTAAACTAAGGCTTTCTTATAAACCTGTGAAAAGAACTCGACTTCTTCCCAAATTAGAAATTTGTATCTACAGAACAAATATTTGGGAAACATCTATACACAAATGGGTAACTCTTATGGGAAAACATATAATGGTATTAAATAAATGCAACAGTATCATAACACACCATTTGGCAATTTAAAATTATTATTACTATGTTCATTGCAGTTCAGTTTTTAGCAGCAGATAACTGTGGTTTCTATCACACAGACCATGAAATAAAAACAAGTCTTCACTTGTCAGAACAAGTTTCCTCCTCATTCCTCCTCCCTCCCTCACTTAAAGAATTGTATGCAGAGCAGTGGAATATTTGAATAAAAACATCACTTCTATTTTCCTTCACTGCACTTCATAACTGTCAGGAAAATTAATCCACAAACACCAGAGGTTTATGTCCAAAAAGGAGACAGAGGAGTCATTTTACTTTATTCGAATAAAGGGAGAGGCTCTGGTGTTTGTGGGTTAATTTTCCTGACAATAACCAATGCAATGAAAAACAGCATAATAACATTCATTCACAAGCATATGTGGCCAACCCATTGAGAAACAAAACTGTGCATATATGAAAGGTGGAAGAAACCACATAGGTATAAAGGATACATACATGACAATTGTGCCAACTCACACCCAATACCTGCAAAATTAAAGTTTCGTATTTACATCCTGCAGACAATATAGTGAAAATATATGGCTTGATAATAAGTAATGTTTAGATACAGCCCACTTTGAAGAGTTTCACATTGCCATAATCTAACACCACACATTTGACTTTGTCTTAGCAACAGTGTGCTCAAACAGGAATATTTCATTTGTATACAAGTGCCACATAATACTAGGGATATTCTGGGGTTGAGAATTTTGTTTCAGTTGGTGGGAAGTGGGGTAAATGACATGTTGCTTTAGAAATTGATGCTCTGTGAACCCCACCCCTCCGCCCAATGATATTTAATGTCAAGATATGACAACTTCTAAAGCAATTACCTTCTCTTCATTGTGTCTCCAACAATTAATTTACTCTTTTGGCTTTATAAACTGAATTTTAGAAAAGCAGTATTTGACTGCTAATTTTCCTTCTCTCCCTTCACAGCTATTCTAAAGCAATGTGAAATAGATGAAAATCTATGCAAGCAGCTCATATCTCACTGCAGAACATCAGGGAAAGGCAATGATACATCTATTAACTTCTTTCTGATAGTTAAACACAGCCTCATCTCCCAGCCCCCAATCAAACTTCTCCAATACTTTTCCAAAGTACCCCTCTCCCCAAAAGGAAAAAAAAATATATATCACCACTGTAAGGCTGAAAAGATAGTTTTGGTTTCACTCAGATTGAAAAGTATGCTCTATGTTTTCACGTCTATAGATCCACAAAGATGTGTAGTTTTTTTTCTATCAACTCTAAGAAAACCTTAATAATAGTATCATGTAAGATACTTACCAGAGAAAGCGGCAACTTCTGGTATGTATATGTTTATTTTAAAACAAAACAACAAAACCCCAAAAAATCATGTTTATGAAAAGATGTATCACTCTATCTACAAACTGCTGACAACTATTACCCACATGTATGTAAGAACTATAATTCCATCAGGAGGCATAACCATTAAGGCACCAGTTCACAAAAGCAGTTTTATTCAACCAGAGAACATAAGCACAAGCTTAAAATATGACTGTCCCTCAGGAAACAGATTTTAAGTGTGTGCTGAGATGCTTTTCTGAATCAGGACATGGCAGAAAAGTTTACTTAAAAATTTGATTCAGGGCAACTTTACAGATTGCATGGAAGGTTTTCCAATTTGTTCTTTCCATTAAAAAAAAAAAAATTGATGAGGCAAACTCAGCTGCAGTAGATGAGTAACTAAACCAGCAGAAGAGATCTAAACAGCTCCCACACTCCATTAGAGACTGAGCTAACAGCGCTATCTATGTCTTTGATCCAAGGTTGGAGAAGACCTTCAAAGTCATCTAGTACAATCATCAACCTAACACAACCATAATCACCCCTGAACCATATCCCCAAGTGCCACATGCAGATGACTCTTGAACAGTTCCAGAGGTGGTGATTCCACTACCTCCCTGGGCAACTTAGTCTAATGACTAACTACTCTTTCAGTAAAACTTGTAATACCTTATTTGAGCCTTCTTCGATGCAAGGCCATTTTCTCTCATCCTTGCACTTGAAACATGGCAGAAGAGGCTGACCTTCACTTTGCTACATCTTCCTTTCAAGTGGTTGTAGAGCAGTAAGGTCTCCCCTGAGACACCTTTCCTTCAGACTACACACCACCATATCCCTCAGCTGCTCCTCACAGGACCCATGCTCCATACCATTCCCAGCTCTGTTTTCCATCTCTGGCCTTGCTCCAGCACCTCAATATCTTTCTTGTAGTGAAGGGTCCAGAACTGAGCACAGGACATGAGCTGTGGCCTCACTGGTACGGAGTACAGGGGCACAGTCACTGCCCTGCTCCTGCTGGCCACACCACTGCTGATACAGACCAGGATGCCATTGACCTTCTTGGCCACACTCTGGGCTTATAGCAAGCAGCTGTTGGCTAGCACCTCCAAGTCTCTTTTCTGCTGACCAGCTTTCAAGCCATTCTTTCCCCAGCCTGTAGCGCTGCATGGGGTTGTTGTGACCCAAGCACAAGACCCAGCCTTTCGTCTTGCTGAACCTTATGCAGTTGGCCTTGACTTGTTGCTCCAGTCAATCAGTATCTGCAGAGCCTTCCTACCCTCAATGATATGACCATCTAGGACTATCTGGACATTTTCATTATCCTTATTGTAACAATTGTACACATTTATCTCTAATCATGTGATCACTTGTAATTATTCAAATTTGTTTCTTTAGGAGGTATAAATAAAGGGCACAAACGTTTACCTATGCCAGTATAAAAGTCTGAACACAAAAACCTACTTTTACCTTGTATGACCACCCATTTTGCCTTAAGAAATACAACCTCAAATGCACAAGCAGACTAGTTCTAACAAATAGTTTACCTGTACATTATTGAGAAGAGCTTGAGGCAGAAAGAAGCTTAGATGGCACTGATCTGTTTCAGAAAAAATTACTTCTCTTTTCTATAAAGAAATTGCCTGGTTAAAATCCTGAAGTCACGATGTTAGGCACATACAACTTTCTGTGCACTATTATAATACAAATAGTAAATGAAAATAAGGATCTTTTCATCTTCAGCTGCAGTTTGAAATATGTAAGTTTGCATAACCATAAAACCAGTAATAACCCAGGACAGTATACTTGCAAGTATACTCTACCATTTATGTTATTTTATATTATTTAGCACATTAAAGACTTCCCACTTTGCATAATATAAAATTTCAAGAAATTAAACACTAATCTCATGCATGGCACACTTTAAATAAACTCTAAGAGAAGCAACAAATCATTGTGCTAACCATGGCTGTCCAAAAAGCTCACACATACAGCAGTGAATACCAAAGAGCCTCCCGTTGTTCTAAATACATTCTGTACTACTTTTGTAGCAAGTTTCTTTAATAGCATCTGTTGTACATATCAAACAAATGGAATATATGGACAGAGATACCAAAAAAGTATGAGAAAGACATAAAATGATTCATTTACAATGCTGCAAATGTAAAAGTTATCTGGAACACCTTAATAAAATATCAGACCTTTCCAAGTTTAATTTCACTCTTTAGGCAAGTACAAGCATGACATACATTTAAGAAAGACATTCTTTTACCACTTATCACAAATCAAGGTACAGTGCAGGTACTTGCCCCACCCCATCCCAAAGAAGAATATCAATTATATTATTGTTACGTTAGATGAAGTTTTCGCCATTTCTTCAGGGGAGTGACTCTTTATTACTTCTTTGATGAACTGTTCAAGTGCAGTGAAATAACCCTGGCACTGCCAAGTGTCATTGTGAGTTCCATCAGGAAATATTGCCAATCTCTTAGTCCGAGCTGGGGATAATTCATAAAGTTGCTTCATCATAACCGGTGGAATTAACTGGTCAGACAACCCAGAGATGAAGAGAGAAGGCATTCTGCACTGAGAGATTTTTCTGTAGGATAGAAATTTATTTTTGTAGCACCATAATGGAAGATATCTCATCGGAAAAAAAGAGAACAAAGTGCTGGCCATGTATGGGATGCTAAGAAAGGTGTTCTCCACCACGATGGCAGAAATCCTATGGGAATTTTCAGAAGCTAAGTGAATAGCTACTGCTCCCCCCAAGGAACGGCCAAAAAGAAAAATTTTCGTTTTATCAAGATCAGACCGACTCATCACATAGTCTAAGACAGCCTCAGAATCTAAGTACAAGCCTTCTTCGCTTGCTTCTCCTTCGCTTTTGCCATACCCTCTATAATCGACCAGAATTAAGTTTACTTTCAGGTTTACCAGCATTAACAAAGCATTTGGCAACCTGTGGCCAATGTTGCCTGCATTCCCGTGAAAGTAAATGATGGTTGGAGAATATGCTGCATTGTCCCCTGTGTATCTCAGCAGAATAAGATTGAGAAGAACTCCATCTTTGGTTTTGATGAAGATGTTTTCATGTGGTATACCAGTAGGCATAGGAACATAAAGGCGTGATGAAGAGGGCTGTTCAGGAAAGTAAAGCAGAACATCCTGGAATTTATATAATATACCCGCTATGGATACAAATATTAATACAAGGAGTATAATGCCTCCATACAAGTGAAAAGTCACTATCAAGGGCAGAAGACAAATACGGCAGAGACTCCAAGACCAGGAAGCCAAAGCTAGTAGCCATCTTTTAACAAAGGTCCAAAGCATCCATGATTTTTCCATTGTAGAAGTCAATGATCTTTTACGCCAAGTAAATCCTGTAAAAGAACCCAAATGTATACATATAAATATAGGAAAAAGAAAAAGGTTTGCAATTTAAGCATTTTAACTTGCTTTACGACAATTAATGGCAAGTCAATGTATTGGAGCGTTAACATAAAATTTGGTGTCAAATTCCCCTTGAACTTTTGGAAACCATTTGGCTCTGTTATACAAGCAGAAAGGCAATCACAAGGAAAGGCTTTAGAACTCTTCAAAACCCCATTTACAGTATTTCTGCAGGCAGTCCATTAGCAGCACTAGAAGACTGGTTGACTGAGACCACAGTAACTTCTGCTTTCCTTCAGACTTTCCTACTAAGCAGGAGAATAACCATACAGACTATGCCACCAGTTTGTCAAAGCTGCTCATATAAGTAACTCTAGAATTCAGAGAACACAAACAAAAATAGCCCTCATTTCTAAGTTGCTAAGTAGCATGCTGTAAGCCTGTGCACGTCACTCTGCAGCCAGCGGAGGCTCACTACACATCCCAGCACTACAATGGGTTAGTGGCTGCCTTTCAGCGTCTCAATCAGCTGAGCCACACCTGAACTGCTCAGAGTGACTCCTCTCTACTCAGATACCACACTGTATTTACCATTATGACAGGGTTTTTTTGCTATATTTTGATTGCTTTTGATTTATAACAATCATTTTCCACTATCAGATCAAAAATCTGCATTAAGTCTTTATCTGAATGGAAGATTTTATCATCATGAAAGACCACTGAAAACAGTCAGTAAACTACATTTTTCTCTGGTCAATGAAAAGCACTGCTGAAAATACCAAACATGAAAACAGACTCATGACAAAAACACACACACAGCATAAAATGAAGAGAATGATGTTAATGACAGTGGATTAAACCTTCTTTCCAACCAAAAGTTATGTCTCCCAGCATCCATACAAAATCTTGCATACAAGATGAATACTCCTGGTTCATATGGAAACAAACAAAAACTGACAAACCTACACAAAAATTACAGTAACCATTCAGTCACCACTGAATTGAATAATCACACTACCTGGAACGGACAACACAAAGTTACTTGTTTGAGGACACTGAGCTATATAGCAGATAATAGTTCCACTTTGGAAACAAAGTTATAATTTACTAAAATGATATAGCACAGCAATAATCTGAATTCAAACTCCAAAGTGGAGTTTGACATGCAGAGATTCATCCAAGCATTTCATGCCAGCCATCTTGGTAGGCTTGAGTGATAAAACGTAATCTCTGCAGCTACAACCTTTGCATTCCACAGATATAAGCACCCAATCTGACCAGGAAAAACTGGCATCTCCATTTTATGCAAAAATTATAAATAAATCAGAAAAATAAATGTCACATCTTAAGATTCATATAATAGCCAATGTTACAGCTTTTATATAGTGTATCTACTCCAAATACATGAAACTGGTGAAATATAAAGTAGTCCAAAAGACCAGTTATCTCAACTTTGTTCTCTTATATTATTTATAAGTTCATGTTTATTGTCCATATCCAAGTATGTACAAATACTGTCTATAGGAAGATTTAATTCCTGTGATCCATTTCCCTTGAAAAGAACTCAAAATTATTAGAAGACATATAAAGTAGCTACTTCAATTTCTAAGAGAACCTCCTAAAGAAGTTAATACACATTTTTCCTGCACTACATTTCAAGACTATAAGAAGATTGATAATGAGACAATAAAACCATTCTCCTTACCTACACTATTCAACATTTTGCTGACTGTCTTATAAAATGAAAGAAACTCCAAAAATGCTTTCTCAACAATATATTCACAAGAGAAAGAGAAAGAGTTTAACAAAACTACTAAGAGACAAAGAGTTAACAAAAATCTCACTTCAAGTGATGAAGTTTTGCAATGACTACCCCACATACACTAAGGATTATTATTTGAAGACTGATACCCATAGCTGATTTTATAAGCCATGTTAGCTTCATGAGAAGGGCACCACTTCTATTTTTATTTCAGCAAGCAAATATTATCAAAGTATTATACTACTGAGATAGCGCTACTGTGTGATTACTTCTGATATACACACACACACACCTATATATATATATATATATATACAGGTATATACAAATACTTGGCTACTGGAATTGTAAAGCCAGTACACCTTAAAGCTCAACATACAGTAAGTAGTTAACAGGAAAAGCAAACTACACAGCCACAAATGTTTCATGCTCACTACAGATTTAAATAAAGCCAAGAAGTCTGCAATATTGAACAATTGCATTACTACTCAAGTTTTTTTTCCCAGCTGTGTGAAACTTCACCGGTTCAAATAATTTCCAGGCCTTCACATCTTGTTGCAAGATTTTTTAGCTAGGAAATGAAGATATAAATTTTTCCTAGGTTCCTCCCCACCTTTCAGTACCAATTAAAAGATCACTAGAGTAGAAAAGGATGATTTCTCAAACAAGCATACAGGCCTAGAAGAGACTCTAAGCCAAATCAATAAAATCTCGTCCTCAATAAAGCTACAACCCACACTTTCTATGGCACTCGAAGCAACAGACCTTCCACAAACTACCTTGGACAGCAGAACATGATAGAACTTCCACTTGAAGGACAGAAATAAAAGGGGTAAGCTAATAAAGTAATATTCAGTGAGCAGTAAGGTCAGCACTTTTTGAAGTGTATGAGATTTGAGACCGTTCAACGTACTGCAAAACAACACACACACACACACACAGTCTTTTCTTGGTGTTTATTTCCCACTCCAGGTGTACTGGATGGGAAGTTATAACTCTTTCAAGCAGTTTACAGTACTACATCTTACGATGCAAATACTCTGTCATGAACTGTGAAGAGCATGCGTTTCATCTTCTGTTGCATTTTCTCTTTCATCTCTGATTTTGTGACTAGTAGGGGCCAGAATAATCTGGAAAAGGCATGAGTGGGAGAACAGTGTATTTAGACTTTGATGTCTGATGTGGTCAACTTGAGAAACAGAGCAGACCCACCAACCCACCACCTGGACAAACCTGATGCTCTCTCTAGACTGCTTCTGTTCCTAGACTACAACGACCAGTCACGGACTTGCCCCATAACTGTCTGAGGTCCCAGTTGTATCAAGAAGCATTCACCCCTTTAAGTTCTTGGAGGGCATTCTTGGTTCACTAAAAAAAAAAATCTTTTTTTTGGTAGAATTATTTTATTACAGCACTGTATTTCACGTAATTGTTGTAATTTTGAAAACAAGATTTTCCTATAACAAGGAGTCACATCCTATTTTACAGCATTCACAGTATTTCATAATCACTGATTATTTAAGTTAAGTAAAAGGCTAGGTAAAGAAGCATAAGGTCATTAAAAAAATTGTTTCCTCTGATAATGTGCATTAGAAAGGCTAGCCTTTGGGAATCCTAATACTTCTGGCAAGTATTTATTTGGTGATGCTCTTAAGCTTAAAAGACAAGCAGAAGTCAGTATTGAAATACTAAACTTTACTGTGGAAACCATTGCCACACAGGAAATGCAGCCCAACTCAGTCTTAAGACCTAATGAAAGTAAGACTTAGCCAGACTGCTGTTGTACCTTTGGCTTAAACTGCCATGGAACTGTATTATCACTCAAAACAGGAAACTTGGAAGCAGTGAGTTTCAGCTTTGTGGTGGGATATACACATATGTTGATATATATACACACACCCTCTGTATCTATACATCTTCATTGCTGAATCCACAGCCTAGGAACTATTGCAGACCTTTATATTCTATCAGATGAGCTACAAATCCCAGAATTAGGTAGCTACTGAAAATACAAATCACACACAACAATTAAAATTTTGAGGAAAAAAAAAACTTTATGATTGAGGCGTTTTAACAATTTTCTATTTTGCCCCGATGCTATTTTAAAATGGTTAACACCATTATCAACTGAAAGAGTAACAAAAACTCAAGTGTACATTTAATGAACTAGGGAACAATTTCTGGTTCATTTTGAATGGCAGCTGAAATTACTCTTGTATCTGCCACAGGTTCTGTTGTTTTGTCTCTGTCTACATTTTCAATATTAAACATAAAATTTTTCAAACACTAATCATATCATAAAACATTTACCTTTAGATGTGATGATTTCCCAGGCTTCATCTCTGCCTGAAAAACAATTCCATTTATGAATTTTGAGTAAAATTGTTTTGAGTTACACATGTAATTTACTGTTTATCTTACTACTTGAAATAAGATTTAGAAGTGGTACGATCCAAACCCCCTAGAAGTTACAACTGCTTCACTAGTGAAACTGTGCATTTCATGCTTCTCCTATCAAGCTGAATGCTTGTTTGAAACATTGGATGACCTTGAAAACATCTTATAATGAAGTTCAAGAAACACAATGAAATGTCCTGGACTATATACACAACACAGAGTATATGACAATATTGTAAAATTATAGCAATAATGTTCATATGCAATTGTAATATATTTAATAATAACACAACGTACATACACAGTGAATAAAAACAAATATTACATTCTCTTCTAAAAACTAACTTTTAGTGCTTAAGTAGTATTAAAATTGGTCCTAAGAATCACAATCAGGTGTTTAATGGCTGCTTCCTCTTTAAAGAGCTTTAAAAAAAAGTTAAGTCTCAACACTCACTCCAAATCCTTTGGATTTCAAAACAAACAAACAAAATCAAATACTTCTCTGTGTTCTTAAGAAATATCGAATTACATCTGTCTCCACTTCCTTTTCCTAGACTCTAACTTCTCCAGATACAGACAAAATTTGCACAAGAGTTACACTGACCACATTTATTCAGAAGACATCCGTAAGTAGAAATATTAGGCCCTCAACTATAAAAAGCTAGTTTCAGATGGGGAAACTGATCCGGAACAAAACCTACAAGCTTAGTAAAGACCAGAATAATGCACTTTCCTGGTATTAAAATCCTACAGAGACATGCACTTAAAAAAAAAAAAAAAAAAAAAAAAAAAAAAAAAAAAAAAAAGGAGAAAAACAACAGCAAAGTAGCTACTCCTAAGAAAACAAAAAGTACATTAAGAGTACCTAGAGTAAGTTAAGCGTCACACATTTCATGGCTCTGGCTTTAAAATTAACCAGACACTTGTCCTACTTATTTCAAGCGGCCAGCATCCACAGCATCAAGTCGTACACATTGACAGCAGAAAATGCTTTCCCCTTAACTCTCGTGACACTTCTCCTCCCCACAGACGAATGGTACAAGGTATCATCATAAGTCAATGTCTTGAATTACGATGATACTGCCTAAAGAAACCAAACAAACTCAAACAACATCAAACCAAAACAACAACAAACCAAGGCTGGCTATACTTTAACTTGGAACCTTTAACTTTCTAGGGACCATAGGCTCCTAAAACCGCAATTTCCAAGCTTGTTAAATTGCTCCCTTTTTGACTGAAGCAAAACACCCAGTTCAGCCTTTTCAAAACAAACACTTGGCCCATTAAGAACACTACAGCTACCATCAGCCCCACCTTCTGCAAGCACGCATTTGCAGGAATTGTTCCATCTGGCAGAGACAAACGAAACACCGGAGCGAGACCTTGCTGCCAAGAAGCGTAAGATCTCCCGGGGCTTCGCAGGAAGGCACCTGCAGGAACTTTTTATCGGCGCTGTCAGGGGAGCTGCTCCTGGGCACGGGAGCCGCACACCGCCGGGACAATGTCCCTCCTGCCTCCGCCCCAGGGAAGAGCCGCGTTTAGCCCCGGCGAGACCCTAGACCGAACCCCAAACACGCCGGCCGCCCCCGCTGCCCCGGCTCCCCCCAGCCCGCCGCGGCCTCAGAGGCCGGGCCCGCCCCCTCCCATGCCGCGGCGGGGCCGAGGCGCCGCCAGACCCACCCGCCGCATCCTCCCGGGCGGCCGCCGCCGCTGCCTCGGGCCAGCGCAGACCCCGACGCGCAACTTCAACCGCCGCTCCTTCCTTCCGAGGCAGGAAGTCACCGCAGCCGCGGTTCCGCTTCCAGGGCACGGCCCGGCCGCTCTCCCTTCTCTCCCCGCCTTTCCCCGCCCCGGGCTCCGCCGCCGTTCCCCGCCCCGGCCCGGGGGCGGAGCGCGGACCGCGGCGGCGCCGGGCCGGCCCTCCTCTTCCGGGGCGGTAGGAAGCCGGCGTCAGCCCGGCTCCGCAGGTAGCCGTGGGTCCCCCCTGGCGCGGCCGTTCCCCCGTGCTCCCGGAGGTCGGTCCGTGCGGAGCGGGAGGTGTCCGCTGCCCCGCGCTGCGGCCATGGCAGCGCCGTGCTGGGGGATGTGGGGTGGCCAGGGCGGGCCCTCTCCGGCCCCCTTGGACACCGCTCCCTGCGCCGGGGGACAGGGGCCGAGGCGGGAGGTGTCGGGGGAAGGCTGCGTTCTCGGGGAAGGTGGAGGGAAATCGGTCTCCGAGCACTGAAAGCTCCCGCCTGGGCAGCAGCGAGGGGGGCGCGGTGCCTTGTCTTGCCGTGCAGACCTTTGTTTAGGTGATGCCAGTGTTTCGGTGTCGCAGCCTCGCTGCTGAGTTCGACCCTTAAATGAGGAATCAGCTGGTGACCTTTAAGATAGTGGTTAGATCTTAGGTAGAAAAATGAGTAAAAACGTAAATCCTAATTAGAGACGTTTTGGTTTTTTTAAAACGAAATAACAGGCTGGCGTTTTGTTTATAAATACATAATTTTGTTTTGTTCCCAGTGAAAAACAGACTGATGGCTTCTGCACCTGTTCCACAGCCTCCTCCTAAAAAAACGGTGGCCTCTCATGTGCCTTTTGCACATCTGTGTTCTACTCTGGAGCAAATACAGAAGTGCAAATCTCGTCCAGAGAAAACCAAGTATTTCAAGGTTTTTCTGGAATCCTGGAGGAAGTTCCATGATGCGCTTCATCAAAAAGAGAAGGATGTCACAGATTCCTTTTACCCGGCTATGCGACTTATTCTCCCACAGTTGGAAAGAGAGAGGATGGCATATGGAATTAAGGAAACTATGCTTGCAAAGCTCTATATTGAACTGCTTAATTTACCAAAAGATGGAAAAGATGCTGCAAAGCTTTTAAATTACAGAACACCTACAGGCTCACGTGGAGATGCTGGAGATTTTGCAATGATCGCATACTTTGTGCTAAAACCTAGGAGCCCAAAACAAGGCAGACTGACAATAGAACAAGTCAATGAACATTTAGATGCAATAGCTAATAACAATGCTGCTAAAAACAAGGGTCAGTTAAAGAAAAGTCTTCTTCAGTTAATTACCCAGAGCACAGCACTGGAACAAAAATGGCTTATCCGAATGATTATAAAGGATCTAAAGCTTGGTGTTAGTCAACAAACTATATTTTCTATTTTTCATCCCGATGCTGCTGAATTGCACAATGTTACTACCGATTTGGAAAAAGTTTGCAGACAGCTGCATGATCCCTCTGTCTCACTTAGTGATGTTTCTATCATGTTGTTCTCTGCCTTTAAACCAATGCTTGCTGCTATTGCAGATGTCCAGCAAATTGAGAAACAAATGAGTAACCAGACATTCTACATAGAAACTAAGCTGGATGGTGAACGTATGCAGATGCACAAAGATGGGGATGTGTACAAGTATTTTTCCCGAAATGGGTTTGACTATACTCAGCAGTTTGGTGCTTCACCCCTAGAAGGTTCGTTAACGCCATTTATTCATAATGTATTTAAGAGCAATATACAAAATTGCATTCTTGATGGTGAAATGATGGCTTACAATCCTGAGACACAAACTTTTATGCAAAAAGGAAACAAATTTGACATAAAAAGAATGGTGGAGGACTCTGATCTGCAGACCTGCTTCTGTGTATTTGATGTATTGATGGTTAATGATCAGAAGTTGGGCCATGAAGTACTGAGCAAAAGATATGAAATCTTAAATAGTGTATTTACCCCGGTAAAGGGCAGGATACATGTTGTCCATAAGAGAAATGCCAGAACAAGAAAAGAAGTAATTGATGCTTTAAATGAAGCAATAGATAACAGAGAGGAAGGAATTATGGTGAAAGATCCCATGTCCACCTACAAGCCTGACAAACGTGGGGAAGGCTGGTTAAAAATCAAGCCAGAATATGTCAATGGACTGATGGATGAACTGGACCTTTTAATTGTTGGTGGTTACTGGGGGAAGGGGTCTCGTGGTGGAATGATGTCTCATTTTCTCTGTGCTGTTGCGGAGACACCCCCTCCAAATGAAAAACCAACCATTTTCCACTCCATATGTCGTGTTGGCTCTGGCTATACCATGAAAGAGTTGTATGATCTAGGCTTGAAACTGGCTAAACACTGGAAGCCCTACCATAGGAAGAACCCTCCTGGTAACATTTTGTGTGGAACTGAAAAACCTGAAATGTACATTGAACCTTGCAAC
Organism: Parus major; assembly: GCF_001522545.3. Taxonomy (NCBI): domain Eukaryota; kingdom Metazoa; phylum Chordata; class Aves; order Passeriformes; family Paridae; genus Parus; species Parus major. Next base: position 34,600,726 of record NC_031768.1, read on the forward strand.
TCTGTCATAGTTCAGATCAAGGCAGCTGAGATTGTTGACAGTGATATGTACAAAACTGACTGTACTTTGAGATTCCCCCGAATTGAGAAGATAAGGGAAGACAAAGAATGGTACGAGTGCATGACTTCAGACATGTTAGAAGACCTCAGGAGCAAAGCACAAGGAAAGCTGGCATCTAAGCACCTTCCTATAGATGAGTATGATGAGCCACATGAGAAAAAAAGGAAAACTGTTTCAAAGGTGAGGAAGGTAATTGGAATAGCCGAGCAATTTAAAGCTCCTGATCTTTCTAGTGTAAGCAAGGTTTCAAATATATTTGAAGATGTTGAGTTTTGTGTTATGACAGGAACAAGAAAATACTCAAAGACTGAGCTGGAAAGCAGAATAGCCCAATGTGGTGGCAGTGTGGTACAGAACCCGGGGCCGGAGACATACTGTGTCATTGTAGGAGCTGAGAATGTCAGAGTGAAAAACATCATTGCTTCTAACAAATACGATGTGGTGAGGGCAGAGTGGCTCCTTCAGTGTTTTCAAACCAAAATGCTGGTGCCTTGGCAACCAGCCTTTATGATTCACATGTCTCCTGACACAAGAGAACATTTTGCTCGTGAGTATGATTGTTATGGAGACAGTTACACAGCAAACACAGATGTTGCGCAGCTCAAGGAGGTATTCTCAAGAATGAAAGACAATAAGGCAATGCCTGTGGACTTGATTGCAGAGCTAGAAGAACGTTATTGGTGGAACAATTGTCAGCTTGGCATATTCAGAGGAAACACTGTTTATGTGGACTGTTATGCTGTTGTTAATGAGCCTGAAAGCAAAATCCCTGGAACTACACTATCAATTAGAGCTTTGGAGCTCCGTTTTTATGGTGCAAAAGTAGTTTCTCACCTTGAAGAGGGTGTCTCCCATGTTGTTGTAGGAGAAGATCATTCACGGGTAGAAGAGATGAAAGTGCTCAGGAGGACATTTGGGAAAAAATTTAAAATTGTATCTGAGCTGTGGGTAGCACACTCAGTAGAGGAAGGAGTTGCAGAGAATGAATATCAGTACTTAGTTTAAAGCAGTTTTTAAGATTTGAGCAAAGGCATGATTTGATGCGGATTTTGTGAGGTTGTCCTAAAATTTTTGTGTGACTTCATGTCTGTTTAAAGCTGGCTCTGGCTGAAGAACAACACTGAATTGGTGAAATCAGAGGAAGGCTTTTAATTTTATTGTTGTGGAAGCACAGGGATGCTAAGCTATGCTGAAGGGAAAAAAAATCGCCACAAGATAATTTAAGCCTTTTAATCCACAAATAGATCTTGGGAGAGGTCTAAAATTTTACATAAATAAAATATGTCTGAAACTGGCTAGTTTTTTCTAGCTTTAATAATGCTTGCCTTGATTGTTCAAAGTGGGGACAATAATTTATTATTTTATGGGGATTCTGCTATTTATCTATTGTCATTTTGCAGTCACATACACATTTTTGTGGACTTGTTTTGTATGTATTCCATATGGTAGAGAATTCAGTAATTTATAAACTTCATCTGGACTTTTTAAATTTGCTTACATTGGTTTTAGCATTAAGCACCACACAGCTTTGGAAGCACTTTGATTTTAGAATATTGTGTAGATCCCATGTTTCTTTGTGTAAATAGCCTTTGTACAAAAAACCTAACTTTTCATTGAGTTGATAATGAATTAATAATGACCTATATATGTATGAAATACAAATCTATTACTTAAAAATTGTAATAATCACCAGTGCTCATTACAGTTTAACAGTGAATTGTGACAGGACTAGGCTTTTACAATTAACCAGTTTATCTTTTAAGAATGCTTCTTAAGTTATTGTAGGATAATTTCCAAATATCCAGTTCAATGTATATTTTTCCAACTACTAAATAAAATCTAGTTTTAAAGTGTGTCTGGTATTTATTTTAGTAAGCAGTGACTTTGGAAAAGCACAAAATTTCTTATTTTACTGTTAGATAATTCATGCACTAACTTTGAGGGGAAAAAGGTTGAGGCCTTGTATTTTATTATGCCAGCATTGGTATCAAACATAAATGAAGTTAAGCAGACCATGCAGAGTCAGTTTTTAGCTTACCTCTTTCTTCAGTGCTCTCCATGGTCATGTTCAATGTTCATGCAAAAGTTCCTGTAAAAAGAATTGGGAAATATTATATTAAAGGTTAATTTGAAGGACTGTATTGATATCTCTTAGTGTATTAGCAGCTCCCTTATTATCTGAAATATACTCAGTAGGTAAAATTCAATAGTCACTGTCCACAAATTTCCTGTCACCAGGCCTGCTTTGCTCTTTTTCTCAGGTGGGGCTGGTACAGTGGGACATGCTTTTTGTTGGTGAGGATACTGCCTTGTGCCTGTCTTGCTGTTCCCTCAGCATGCTTTCCCTCGTGGAGCAGCCTGGTTGCACCCCTTACCTAACAGGGATTTGAATGAATGAGGGAAAGCCTCACCTTTCTTTTGTCCCCCTGATACTTATCTGGTCTTTAGCTTGGATGTGAACTCCTTTCCAGAAGCAAATTTATAAATTGTGGAAAGCTTGTTACCTTTTTACTGTAGTGCATCTGTTTGGTGAAGCACTTAAAAACTGTGGTTTCTGTTGCCCAGTTTCCAGTTACTCTTTTCTGAAAGAGTACATCTGTATATTTTAAGATTGTATTAATATCCTTGAAAAGCAGAAGATCCATTTACTCAGGTGAAACAGTCAAAATCTCTCAGCTATAGTAAATAACAGGTAAGATGTAGTATTCTGTTTATGGCATCTCAGTAATAGGTGAGAGATTTTAAAAAGCTCTGTAGTTTGCTTGTGGGGTTTTGTAATACTTTGTGTCACACTTTCTTTTCAAATCCAATCAAAAGCCATTCAATCTTTCAAATCTGTAATTGCAGCTTGAAGTCTTTCACAAGAGGGACTTAAAGTTATAAAATGTCATAAAAAGATTAAAAAATGTTCATTTGAAGGTGACTAGGGAAATGCCTTTTAATGTAGTTCAACTGAGCATAAAGCATCTCCAGCTGGAAACGGCTGTTGTACCACAAAACAGTAGATATGCCTGTAAAATTTTATGGTACTGTTTTTTGCTGTGAGGGGATAAGAATGAGAGAACTCCCTGTAAGTTTGACTTATTATACAAACCTAACAGTGAAGGAGCTTCTAGGTATAATCATAATGTTTCTCCATGTTCCTTTCTTGAACCAAGCCAATTGAAAGCCACCAACCTCAAAATTATTGTCTTTTAGAAAGAAGATCTTTAGCATTATTTTTGTATATTTTTAACAGATGTAGCTTTTCTTTCTTTGTAATTTTGGGAAGATTATCTTGAGAGAACATAAAAGGGAGTTCAATTTAAGTTCAAACTGCAAGCATTAATGTTCAGAGCATATGTGATTGTATTTCAAAACTGATGTAATAATGTTTCAACATGTATAATTGTCACTAGATTAGTGACAAAATATATTTTAATTTATTCTTCTATTAATATTATGAGTAGAGGAACTATGTAAAGCTTTGAAACCAGAGTTCATTTTTCTCTGTGTCATGCATAAAGTACAATAGATTTTCCAGGATTAGAGTTGCTAGAAATAAGATACCATGGGGTTAAAAAGGGTTGTTACACAGAAAATGAGTGGGTGTGATGTGAGGGGTTGCGTATTCCATTCTTTTAGCCTTAGTCCTTCTCAGAATAGAATGAATTCACATAAACTGGAGGAAAAAACAAAGCAAACCAATAAAACCCAAAGCATAAATCAAATTGAATCACAATGAACATGAACGTCAAGGTGGTTCAGTCTCCTGAGCAGCGGAAAGAACTCTCTAAGTGCTGTGTATAAATGTTTAAATACTAGCCATATCTGAGAGAACAGAAAAGCTGGTTTTCAATTTGAGGTGATGTATAACTACCAATTGTGAAAGTGAAAACAGGCTCCAGTAATTTAACCACTTTCATTTGATAGCCCAGTCTTGATTTGGGAGTGCTGAGGTGACAGCTTCTTTCTTGTCATGGTAGACTTTACAAACAGAAACACGACAGATCCAAGGAGGTAGGATTTCTTCCAAGAATGTGGAAGCTTATTCCTGTAGCTAATACATTACAGCCTCAGCAGACTTTGCTACAGCAGCAACAGCAGGAAGGAGACAGTGTGTTCTCTGAAATCTATGTTTTTAGCCTGCACATCTTGCACCTGCAGTTAATGCAATAACTGTCTGGTCAAAGGCAGTTGGATAGGAGTTCCTGTTGGTGCATAAATACACTTATTCAAGTAAAAGACAGCAAATAGATGTGTAACACAGCTAGTCTCAGCTAAGTTTTTGTGGTTGCTTTTTTCCTTCTCAGTCTCCCACAGCTTCCCTCTTGAGTTGGCCTCTTTTGACTAGTGTATTATAGATATATCAGACCTGTGTGCTGCCAAGGTGGAATGAATTTATACATACAGTTTAAAGCTAGTTTGCATACCTCTCTTATGCTTCAGTCTGCCCTGTAAACTTGTTCACATATAATTATACCAAACATAGTTACATACCTCTTGGATTGGGGTTTTTGTTGGGTTGGGGTATTTTTGTTTGTTTTGTTTTGGGTTTTTTTTGTTTGTTTGTTTTTTTTTTATTTGTTTTGTATGTTTTCTTTTTTGGGCTTTTTAAAATTTTTATTTTACCTAAAATTTCTGAGTGCTAGTAGAGTAATAAAATACGATTATTCAAAAGTAAATATGAAGATGATTGGTATCCCATTGTTCAGGTGTCTGAACATGATTATATGAAGGAAAGAGAAAAAAACAGGGTAGCCAGTTTTGCTGATTACATCTCTCTGTAACTGAAATACAGCAGGTGCTGGGAGTAGACTGCCTGACACACTGCTATAGCAGCAAGCAGGGCAGATCAGTGAGGTCACATGCATTAACAACATTAACAAGGTTAATAAGTAAAAGGCCGTTAAGAAAAATCATTACTCTTTTTTTTCCCTCTGAATTATGTGGTAAGTTGAGAATAATTTTCTTCTATATCAATTATCTAAATTGTTATGCTTGGTGATGAAGACCTGTATTAACAGAAAAACTGCTGCATGCAGATCTCATACAGATTCCTGGCAGTCACTCAATAAAGACATCTAAGGTGCAGTACAGAAAATATTTAAATTTTTAAGACTGAAATATTTAACTTTTTTTAGTGACTAGGAGATAGAAATAAACATTTTACCACTAGGAAGAGACCTGGCTCTTAATATGTAATGGTACAGAAGAATTATTCTACTGTATGTGTTTTGGATAACCTGCCTTCCTGACGTGTGTTTTTTGAAGACATGACCAGTTTAACCTTTCCAAAATCATGCTTACATTTGCTCTAGTGCAAAATGCTTTTAGAATTATGGACTTTATACTGGGTTGTCTTTGTTTATGAGTCTGTGTCTGACTTACACAATTCTGTGGTTGTTTCGGGGTGCTTGGCCCATATTTTGGCTGCTGCTCAGGGATGAATTGTGGCTCGGTCATGACCCTGCTCTGGACTTCTGCAACTGCATGATTGTCTGTCCAGCATGTGAGTGAGCTACAGGAGTTGTAGGGGGAAGGGAATTTCTAAATCAGAGTAGCCAAAACCTGCTAGAGCATGTGTAAATGTGCACACACATATACAGTGTGTATATATATATGTATGTGTATGTGTACATCTATATAAATATATGTATAAATATTGAGAGAGAGAGAAAGATGTGATGCTTATGATAGCTCACTTCTGCCCTCACCTCTTATTATTCTTTCATCTTTAGCGATGCTGGATGATGTTTTTAGAGATCTCAGAAATGGATGGGAAGGCTAGATAAGAATTTGTGACAGTGTTGCAGAATTTGTACCTACAGACTGCATCAGGCCAACACACCTACACACAGTCACTGGCATGACTGTGCTTTATGCACAGACCTCTTCCTCCACATCTGGAAAATGAACTGTTTTACTTGATCAGTAGAAACAAGAAGTTCCCAGGACTCAGCACAGACCATTTCTTGCATTCTGCTGCCTACACTAAACATAAGTGGTTCCCAGTTCCAGTTCTTAAAACTATATTGCAAACCACCACCAGCTGTTCCTTATTTATACAGCAAAAGTTCTCATTTCTTAAAAAAGTCTGGTCATGTAAAAGCTGTACTCTTAGCCTTGATCAGGCCATCCCAGCTGGTGCTTCATCACTGTTTTGGAGAATGTTATTTGGTCCAGACCAGGCTGCATTATGGACAACAGGATGGTGGTGGCAGGCCTGTGCCACTGATCTGTCTAGTCAGGATGAGGAATTGAGCCCGAGTTGAACATCTGACATGAAGAAGAGCCTTGAGACCATAGAAAATACATGCTATGCCCTGGATTATGTTCAGAAGCAGACAGGAAACATGGGGAGATGGCTGGGTTTTGTGGTCCCTGAACACAAAACAGGCACAGCTCTGCTGCGGGAATTTGAGCTCATGGGAAGACAAGTAAGTGTTCACGATTTGCCATGCAATTATAGGTAATGTCAAAGCTGAATGAATGCATAGAGGCCAAGAAAACAGACCACAGCTGCCTCTTACACAGGCTGAGGAGAGATAAAGAGTGCTATGTTGACAAAACCAAAGTGTTTTCTGTGTATCTCCAGCAAGGGCAGTGGCAACACTTTGCTGCTGTTCACTTAAGCCTTCACCCACAGTTATCTGCCCTTTGGCTATATTCCAGAATTTCCATAGGGAATTTCAATACTCATTTGTTATTGCACAAAGGTTTTAGCAATCAGACAACACACAAATCACATCTTATCTTTTACAATTATATTAAAAGCTTACAGGAATTAAAATAAAGATTAAAATAATTTAGCAGCATTCACACAATAACAGCTCCCCAAAGATCAGCACAGCAATCAAACATTGGCAGGAAATAAATAGTTAGGCAGGTGGCCAGCATAGATAACTTGGCTCATCAGTATTCAAGCAGGAACAGCCTTTCCGTTATTAGTCAGCCTAATTTCCCCCTCCATGCCACAACCACCTCCCAACCTCTCTTCTAGCCTTCCCTTACTGCTTTTGGGTGGGATTGCACCTTGCAGAATACTGTGCTAGGTCTTGTTTTAAATGCTGTTGAAAGAGAGAGACAAGCTATTTCAATTAATATGTTTATCAAGATGACTTGGAAGTTAGTTAAATGCAAATAAAGAAGTTTATGCACCAGCATTAAGCACTATGTGCTGTGCTGAAAATGGTGTGAAATAATTTCTGTGTATGAGACAAATAGGCTGGACCAGTTGTTTTACATACATGAATATACTGTGAGGAGGTTCAAGATGATCACAAGGAAGAAATAAGTTTTACCAGTATATTCTAACTTAAATGTTGACCCATCAACATTATGTGTGTCTGGCTTCAAAGCAGAACTGCTTAAATTTGCTAAACAGCAGAGAGAAATCAGGTCTGCTTGTTTCAAGTTACTTGTAAAAACACTTCCTTCACTTCCATGTATCATGCAGATCACCGATTTGGGTGTCCAGCCTGTTCACTGCTGCTGTAAGCTTAGTGCTCTGTGAAGACTTTCTAAGATAAAGTGGTTCCTCTTCCCAGGAGTTCTTCTTTGTAAAATGGTCAATATATACCCCAGAAATTCAGGGGTAGAAAGCCTGCCTTAATCTGTCCCACAGACATCTGTAAAAGTGAAATCTGATCCCCTTTGACTCTTCACACCTCTTTCTTCTTGACCTTCTTAATTATGCATGATCCATGTTTTGGGAGAACAGTTAAAAGAGCTTTCACCCTTCTATATATTCCACCTACTTAATTTGCAGTCTGTGATTTGAGTTTTTTCCCAGGAATGGGAGGACCCATACTGTTGTATTGTACAGAAACATCCAGCTGCCTGGTTCTCTGACTAATGGACCATTCATTACACAAAAAGAGGGCTCTAGAAACCCCACAAACTGGGTGAAACACCATAGGAGAGACTGGATTGGTTAATAACTCAAACAATCGACCTCTTAACTGCCCAGGTGGAGAGGGTAGTGCACACTCATCACAGGAGGCTACAGCTGGGCCTTGAACAAGATAAGGGAGGAGGCTGGTAAGAGGCAAATTCCACGAGGCAGGACAGTGTTTTTTGTCATGCCAATGTCCTCCTTACATAATGGCTCAGGTATGAAAACGCCCCTCCAGAGAAGTATCTTGACATTCACAAGTAGCCAGAAGGTATTCACCCCTTCTGATGGTTTATTGCTGACTCAGCTGTGCTGACCTGAGAGGTTTTAAACCACCAAAGACGCCTGAAGCGGGCCACGATCCACAGCATTACATCCTTCAGTGTGAAACTCCAGTAGTCCTATGTTCATGCCCCAGGGAAGGTACCTGGGCATTCCCATCTGAACCTGAGCACATATAAACTCAGTGGATGCTGTTCTGTGGGTTTCCCCCACCCCTGATGGATTAAGACAGTGACCATTGCTTTGACCAACAGATTTTGAAGTTGCAAAAATCAAATCTTGTGGCAAGCTCCAACAGGGCGTGACTATAGATCTTTCTACTCTTATTCTTTCTCTTTTCTATTTCTTTCTATCTGTTTGTCTATCTATCTCTCTACCTCACAATTACCATTAAATAAAAATCTGCATTATTGAGTTCTGCATTTGGTCTTATTTGCACCTTACTTCAGGCAGTGGCATCTCTCTAATAATTTTAAAAATTGGATCTGAATACACTGTTAAGGGCAAAGAAAAATCTCATTAAATGAAAGAAATTATTTCTTTTTTCCTCCAAATTTAGATATCTAAGGCAAGGATGGCACAGAGCTTGAATTCTTCCTAAAGCTGGGTGAACATAAATTAATCTTTGAAAAGGAGTGGTAAACATCCAGATTTTTGAATGGCTTTTTAACCTGGATTTACAAATGAGGTATTTGCTGTGGGAAGTTTCAGTCCCTGCTCTCAAAGCAGTTTATTTGTTCGACATCATTGAGAAATCATGATAGAAACAGATACAGCAATCCGTATAAAGGCCCCAGCCATTGGTCCACAGGATGTAATGAGAAGTCTTGGACTGATGTGAATACTGTATTTCTGATAAATTCTCCAATTAAAAGACAGAGATTTTTCTCACCACAGTTCTTCTGCTGGTTGAAAATATCTATAAATTTCCAAAGTGTCAGGTCTCACTTTTGGTTTTGGGGCAACAGGTTTACCTGTCAGCTACCAAACTGCTCCTGACTGATTAGTATGTGTTAAAAGGTAAAGGAGTGAAGAATGAAAATGGGATATATACAGTGTTGAGTCATTACCTGTTTGATTTCCCCAGTTGATACAACATTTTGTAACACTTTGGACACCTTTATTTGCAAAGAGACTGTGACAGCATAATACATACAGCTATAAAGTATATAACAATTTTTCATGGCTTGGCATGTACAGATGTTAGCCACCTAATAAAGAGCTAGGTTAAATGTTAGTGTGCTCAGCCTCCACCCCTTCCCATGTGACACTCAGAGACTGCAGGGAGAGATAGCCAGGGATCAATAATGAGTTCAGGTTAGGAAGATCCCAACTCAGGTAAAGGCACCAAGGTTAGCCATTGATGCTCTCTGGATTTACTCTCTTCCTGAGCTCTCTTTCACCTTCTTCTTCTTCCTACAATTTTTCTTTGCCAACTTGGAATTTTTTACTTCAGAATGTTTGAAACACTCACAGACCCAGCTTCAATAAATCTACCTCCACTGTAGCTTTACCTTTCTTGTCTCATTTTGTTCCACTCTGCAGATGTTGTCACAGCTCGCTCTTCCAACTTAGCAATTTCCTCAGAAGTCTGAGCCAGCTTTCTCTAGCAGAGGTAAGCCTTGGATTCTTGAAACAAAGTCAGCTGAGATTCTTTGAGGGAGGAAAAGTTGTATGAAGAGGATAACTTCATAAAACATACATGTATATATATATGTATATATATATATGTATATAGTAACTTGAAATATACTTCTTTTGAATTCAGAGAGAAGCTGCATGCATTAAGTGCTGTGTGCAGTAAAATTGTCTTTCCAGAGACTTGGTTTTTTCTTTTCTTTCCTCCCTATGAGAATTTTGTGTTAATCATAAAGTGAGAAGTCAGAGGCAAAATGAAGGGAACTGCAGCTTGTTAGGAGTCAGACCTCTTTACATAGAAAGCAGATTATTTACTTGTTCTCTCTCCCTCCCTTCACATTTTCAATCAAGGTGCCTGAAAAGAATGAACATTGAGCAATCAAAGTGTGAATGCTTGTGTCTGTGTCTGTTCATATATAGTAACTTCTGAGCCAATGGGCCAGTTCTACCTAAATTTCACAAAGAAACAGCAGTACCCCTCTTTCTGCCCACTCCTCTGCCCAAACCCCAGTATGGGAGGTGCCTGAGAAGAGAAGGTAGTAAAGACCTCTATGAGGGAAAGAGTCTGTGTAAAGAAAAATATTTCAGGTATCGAAAGAACTTCTCCCAGTTTCCTCATTTTCTCATGAAGTCAATCCACCCAAGGCACAGAAACAGGAACACAAGCTTCTTTGGTTGAGACACTGGCTCTCCTGCTCCAGTCTGCTGCTTAGTGCTCACATGAAGAGGGAACAGTGAATGCCCAATCACATGAAAATCTCGTACTTCATTAGGCATCAAAGTATCTAATCACTGATCTGCAAAACTCTTTGAAACCACTCTCATCTGGTTGTGTTGCTCAGAGAACTCTGTATGTTCAGCATTGCTGCAGTGTGATGTATATCCTGATGTGCACCACACTTGGGAAATGCCATGATTTTTATTTGGGTTATTCATTCAGACTCTTTGAACCTAGCACGACAGAAAAGAATCTATTCCACAGATTGTTCCTTTTAATTCCATAAACTATATAATTTCCAAGTTCAGAGCATAGGGAGAGTGATTTGATAACCAGTAGACGATTCCAACAAAATCATGTGGTTTGATTATGGTTTGGTTTAGATGGTATCCCAGTTCTTCACTAGAGTAACTGGATAGTATATGGGATGAACGGTTGCTGCACTGTCCAACCATACAGGAAAACCAGTAATTTTATATTTTTGTTGGTAATGCAGTTTCAGAGTATTCATTTTCCTCAGGACATTGCAGTTTCTTCCTCAGAAATTTCAGGGTTATTGTTCAATCCAAGTTTTTGGCAGTGCTGTGCTTTTCCTGAAATGGTCACAATAATATGTCACCAAAAACCATTTTTTAAAGAACATTTTGTTCTTCAGAATCCAAAATATAAAATCCAAATCTAAACGCAGGTATCATTATACAATTTCTTCTTTAACTTGTTCTTGCATAATTTGATAATATTGTGTAATGTTGTCAGTTTTAATAGTCCTGGGCTCAAGAGGCATATGTTTCCTTCATGGTTCACAGTGTAGTGTTATTTATACGAAAATAATATCAGCTTTCATTTAGGGAATAGTTAAAAGAGCTAAGTTATAGATATAAGAATTAAACAAACATTAAAATAAAAATGTATATTTCTACAGATAGAGGGAGGGTTCTAAAAATTCTTCTCCTGAATAAAAATTCTACCTTTACAGTGGAAAACTTAGTGTTGTAATCCAAAAGATAAACTAAAATTCATGGATGGTATTGGAAACAGATGTAGTAGCTAATATAAAAATTAATTGTCCCAGGAAAAGCAAACTCAAGAGGGAAAGAAACACCCTTGTGCTGTGAATGATTTAGACATTAATGAGTCTCTGTTCATTAGCAGTGATGATTGTTAGCACTTAAGACAGCATAAAACATCAATGTCTCCTTTTAAAGACACTCATAAAGCAGACAAATTCTACAGCAATCAGAGTTGAATGAAAGTACTTAAAAGTGAATAACAATCAAATCAAGCAAAGACTTTGTATTTCTTCTCTTTTTTTTTTTTTTTTTTTGGCTGGCTGTTCTTGTGCTCTGTAACCCAATATCAGTGACAGCAGCTGGCTCTTAATGCAGACAAAAGATTCCTCATGAATACTGAGTTGACATTTAAAGTCTTATGATCACTCAACTTAGGGAATACATTTGTACATGAAAATTCAGCTGACATATAACTGAAAAAATCTGCTGAAGTAACATAACTTTAACTTCCTGAGCATAAAAATAAAGCAAAGATATTACTCTATGTTTTTGAAATTACCTAGGCTCTGTAAAGGTTAAATAAATGAAGCATTCAATCCACAGTTCTTGAATCATCAGCCAGCATTCCCAAGTGTAGAAATGAACAAGACTAGACTACAAACTATGGCACCATTGGAGTGAAATATTTAATGGGAAAATGCATGTTTGAAAGATACCAATCAGGTTGCATAGGCTGGCCTTTACCTCCTAATTTGTAGTAGTTCCAATGACATGAGAATTTTCACCTTGTATTATTCTTGTTTTCTAAGTCCATTGTCATAAAAGCCCTTTGTTATCTTCATTTTGTTAGAGTTGCAAAAATAGGATTTAGCTGTTACACCTTAGGCAGAGTTTAGACTACTAATTAGCATCTTCAAGACCTCTCTAATTACAACCAAAAGCTACTAAAGCTTTGTATGTTATCCCTGGTAGCATTCAAGTTTGGGTTGGGCTGGGTTCTGAGGAACCTGATGTATTTGAAAACAGCCCTGCTCATTTCAGGGGGTTGGACTGGATAGCTTCCAACCAAAACTGTTCTGTGATTCTTATTCTATGCTCCTTGGTACATTATCTTAAAAAAAAAATATTTTGTCTCCTGCTTCTGAATATGTAGAGCAGCATGTCAGTTTTCACAGCACTGAGCATTGTTGGTGATGAAGGCTGATAATATTCTATCCACTGCTCGCTCCACAAGGACTCAACTCAGTTATCACTTCACAGCAAACCTGCTGCTGTGGTTCAGCCTGGTATGCAATGAAATTTGCTGTTCCTTTGAAGTGATGCTGGTTGTTGTTATAGCAAATGTTAACATGCAGGATATGGGTGACCTGTGTTAAATATCCAGTGCCTGAGAGGCTACAGGGTCACTTATGTCAGCTTTCCAGAGGAAACCAAGGGCAGCAGGCTGAAGGCCTTGATATACCCTGGGCATTATTTAACTTATCTGTGGAAGCTGTGCAGGAGCACTGCATTGCCAGCTCTGCTTCAAGAGCTGGTTGTATATTTCATCCAGTAACAGCTTAATGCATAATGTAAAAACAATACTTCACAAGTAGATTCAAGGTTAGAACTTCTGCATCCTAAAACAACACAAAGCTAATGGGTTAATTTGTCACTGTATGTATAAACATACACATACACACACATATATACCTTGTATATACATATTAGCTTTGTATATATGTATATATGTGCATATATTAGACTGTTGTCCTCCTCCAGAAGACATTCCACGTGTATATTTTAACTACATGGAAATGCCTCTGGGTAGCCTAGAGTTCTTTGTCTAAGCCCTGGAGGTAGGTGACCTCTCAGGCACACCCACGTTCTTGCTTACTGTGCCTCTTTCATAGTCAAAAATAGAAAAAGCAATCTTTTTTCTATTTGCACCTGTGCATAATTTTGTTTCCTTATGCCTATATGAGTTATAAGAGAGGGTTTACAGATACTCAGAGCTTTCAAGATGCATTCAGTGAGAAGCCCCATCTGACTATTATTAATGTGTAGAAAGAGTTGCAGAATATTTGAAGTATAAATCAAGAGTTAAAATTTACCTTTACCTTAGTGTCATGTAGAAAGCCAAATGACTGTGTTTATAGAAATGACATTTTAAGAAAAGGAAAATCAAAATATAGGAGAAGTATATCTGGATAATCATGTTCTTTATGGTTTTGTACATTTGCATAAATATGTCTTTGAAATGAGAAGGAGGTTGGTTTGTATCAAAGTGTTGACTTGGCAAGAGCATCACTTTTATTCTGGTGATATCATCAGTGAAGAAGCCGTGCATCTGCAGTAATAATTGACCTTTTCTATTTTTCCCTTTTTAAAAAAACCTGAAGGTATATTGTTCTTTTGTTGCTGAAAATGCATTTGCTCTTTGTGCTAAGTCAAATCAACACAGGCAAAAACCCCTGTGTCAGTTAATACATCAAGAGCAAACAATTTTGTTCATGTGTCATCCTCATAGTAGATGAAAGATCAAAGGCCGTCAAAAAAGCCAAAGGAATTCAGTGCTTTGGATTGTAGCATATTTGTTGCTCTCATCCTGCCAACTGCTTAAAAAGATGGTTATTTTTAAGCGTGGAAGTGGTTTTACTGATTCATGTATTTTTTAATTCATTTTTAAAAGGCTCGTATTTAAGCATGTGTAGGACTGAATTAAAATTCAAATTTTAGTTTTCACATCTGATACACACAGATTATTCTGGGCGTCTTTAGCGCAAGTGACATTTTGAGCCAACCCTTTTTACGAAAGTCAACCTGATACAGTTTGACTTTGATTGAATGGTACTATTTTACACTAGCTGTGATCAAACTGTTTTGTTTAGTTTACGGCAGAGTCAATTTTTGGTGGATTTGGTTGAAAGATCCTGTGGGTGAAAGCACAAAACAGTGGAAACAATTTCCTTGTCAGACAGTATTTTACGAGACAACCCGCAGAGTTCAGCAGAACAGAGACAGCAGCAGTAAAACTGAAATACTGTGTATTTGCCACTCTGTTTTGACTAAATCAAAGCAAAATACAAGGTAAAATAAAAATATTTGGATGTCATTAAGAAAAATCCTCTTGACTAATCTTGTATATGTATTTGTCTGAAAATAAAAGGGATCCTTGCTTTAGAAGTATATACACTGCCACTGACCTGTTATCAAACACATGTACCCATAAATATGAAAATATTTATGAGGCACCTACATAAACCTGCCTCAAAAATTTTAAGACACATGTAAAAAGAGCAGAAAGAGAAGGAAAATACTTCAAGACAAGATATGTCTTCACAAACATCATAGTTCTTAAGTGATACCAAGATGACAAGAAATGGCCTATATAGTTAAAGAGGCATGGCATTTCTCCAGAGAGGCAGGGATTATTTAGAGTAAGACAAAGACAATCACTAAAGAAGAAAGAAGTGGGGTTTTCTTAATTTCCATCTCCCAAAGGACATACTGGGATTTCTGGGACATTGTTTTACAGTAACTCTTTTTCATTTTCTTTTTTTTAACTGAAATGAAACTGAAATACACCAAAATTTGTCAATCTTTATTTTTCATGCTCAAAACCCCTGAATTATCAATTGTTGCATCTGTTATTAGTACAGTGAAGTTTGCAGCACTAGCTGTTTCCTGGAACAACATGTGGTTTATTCCCAGATTAAGTTAGTCAAAATATGGGACAGGTCCTAAGGGAACAAATAGTTTTAGGCTTCATGTTTCACATTAGAAGAAGCACTGGAAAACATGTGTTTTAAAGATGGAGGAGAAAATGGAAAAAAGGAAGGAAATTAATTTAGGGACAGAATCATCCAGAATCAATTAGGCTGGAAAAGATCTCTGGGATCATTGAGTCCAACCTATGACCCAACATCAGCATGTCAACTAGACCATGGCTTTAAGTGCCATGTCCAGACTTTCCATAAATATCTCCAGGGAGGATGACTCCTCCGCCTCCCTGGGCAGCCCATTCCAATATCTAATCACCTGATCTTGAACTTCATGATGTTGGTCTCAGCCAATTCATCCAACCTGTCCAGAGGGACAGGTCAGTAATGAAATGGGGAAAGACTGCATCAAAAGGAAATCAGAAAGTTAAGAATTACTGCCATTAATGGCTAGGAAAGGGAGGCATAGCCAGCAACTCCATTACATCTTATCCTAAAAAGGAAGTCTCCTTAGTTTAATTTGGTAGCCTAAAATTTTCAGCCATAATGTCTTCTCTCACAAAAACATCTTATTGACAGAATTGTCTGAGGCTAAGAAGAAGCACAAATCACCTGGAGTCCCCCAGCAAACCCTTTGCTTGTAGTCTTTCTTGAATCTTTCTTTACTCCAACTTATTAAGCTAATTCTGACTGAAGGATGACTCACAGCGTGACACTGAAGGAAATATGCAAGTAAAGCAGACCAAAATAGCCTTGCCTCTCCCCATTCTCCGACAGATGGAAGGAGAGACCTTTACATTTCCTGGTGCAGTGGATCCCAGGCAGCATGTACAGTTTTCCACAATGTTCAGGAGAGATAGGTCCCAAGTGAGGTGTGTTCCAATGCTGTTCCAGGAATGACATATGCTAGCACTGCTGCTGGAGGTGGTATTCATACAAAAATTCTCTGCTCTAAGGAGGAAGGCAATGGGGCTTTTGATAGAGATGCATGAACATATGGCAAAATGTTTTGACATTGTAACAGTTAGAAAAAGGGAGCTTTGAGAGTTACTAAATCATGAGGAAATCAATCAAGTCTAGCAAGATAATGGTTATGACTGAAAGATTTGAAGTCTATAAATATAGACTGAGGAATGGGGGAAAAAAGAAGAAAAACAGAACAGTGATATCAGGAGAAAAAAGAAGGCATTCAGGAGAGGGTATGCCCGAAGTGATGCCTGAAATTGTCAAGAAAATGTGTCCAGGGGCTGCCCAACCTGGACAAAGGGATGAAAGAGCAAGAGGAGCAATTTTGGTGGGGTTACTGGGTAAAACGGTGGGATCAAATGTTATTGGTAAGGAAAAGAAAAAGTAAAGTGACAACACCAGTGACCATAAAACAAAAATAAATAAAAAGGAAAAGGAATAATTATTAGTTGTTTTAATTGTTGTTATTAATATTAATTAGCACTTAGAACTAAACAAATTGTTCCTATCACTGGCATGAGTGTGTGGTGAAAAAGCACAGAATGGCCTAAGCAGCAGGTTGCACTGGGGTGGGAAATCCTTTCCATGTTTTTTGGCCAGATGTTGGTTTTGCCTTAGGTACTCTCTAACCACTGTAAAACCTCAGAGAATCTGCATGGGCTGGTGAGGGAACTGGTGTTCTGGCCCTGCAGTGTGGTCTCTCATGAGACAAGAAGGTAGAAAATACCCAGCTCTAGCACTACTCTTAGCCCCAAATTTCCCTTGTGTGTGTGCTCATGCTGCACTTGGAGCAGGAGAGCCTTTTCCCCGCAGCCCAACCTACATCACCCTCAGTGCAAGACGTGCTGCAAGTCCAGTGACTGGGAGCACATGGCACAGCCTCCTCTGCTCTCTCCAGTCTGCTGGTGTGGCTATGTCACCAGATGTGCCAGCTGCTAGGAAAGTGTTTCCATTGCCGGGTTTCACTGTTGGAAAGTGGCTGCTGCCATGGACAGGAGGAGAAGGGAATTGAGAGGGAGCTGCCATTGCTGAGCTGCCATTGCTTGCTGCTGTCCTTATGCCTCTGGTGGCTCCTGCTGCATTCCAGGCAAAACTGTCCTACTCCATGGAAACACCAGAACAGTGTTCCTCAGCTCCAGACAGCAGTGCAGCACAAGTGTCCAGCCAAGGTCATCTCAGCATGGGGTTCTCTCTGCTCTGCATCACCACCTGGCAGCCCACAGCTGGTGTGGGTTCGGGCTCCCTGTGTGGACTGAGAAGAGAGAAAATTGTATGGGCTGCAAGACTGCCGTGTGCTGGAATGACTGACAGCAGGGAAAAGATGATTAGGATTGTTTTTTTTACAGAAAGCAAGCTGTAGAAGCTAGGCAAAAAACCTGGATATGGTGCAGGAAAACGTGTTTGGCTTCTCTTATAATCCCCTTCTGCACTTGTACTTTCTAATGTAGCATAAGCACTACATGTACACATGCAAATTACTGATACAACATAAACCTCTTTCTGCCTTCTTTCTCCTCTACCCTAGACTCAATCGTTTTTTGTTCCCCCTCCAAAATCTTGAGTGGATATAACTAACCATTTTCCAGCTTGTGACAACAGCCTAAGCCAATGCCTTGATAGTACTTAAATGGATTTATACCTGCTGAGGATTTGGCGAAAGAGTTGTTTACTCATAATTAGCTTTTTGTTTGGAGTTAGACAAATATACCGGGAAAAAAAACCTCAGAGAAATACATATTAAAATAGCCATATAGAATATGCTAATTAATATTAGCACTTAAAACTAAACAAATTGTGCCTGTCACTAAAATATTCCTCTCCCTAAATATATCCCCTGTCCCTAAAATATTCTTATTCTAAGAAGTAATAGAGACATATTGATTTCCTGCACTTTTCTTAGCCTTCCTTTGAGTCAAATGGGAAACTGGATAAAAAAGGAAAATATTTTAATAATTAATATTCTGGATGTTTGATCCCTCATGGCTTGTTTTATTAAAAAAAAATCTGCTCACCTTGAATAAATTGTTAATTTCTGAACTCATTTTTCTGTATTTGGAAATGGTTAATCCTCATAATTATTACTTAAATAATTTATTATCAGTTTCATATCTATAACAGAACTGTTTCTTAAATTTCCATGCTTCTTAGAGACTGCTGAATCCCAGATATTACAAATCATATATAACTAAGAAACTTTCAGGGTTAGAAAATATTTGGATGAATAGCTAATTAAATTAGCATCAGAAAGAGATGCCAACAATCTAGCTGTATTTGAAATCTAAGGCTGACTGCCTAAAGCAGCTTTAAAAGCCCTGAAATGGCAATTTCAGTTGCTTACAGCAGGTGGTAGTATGTGCTATTAAAATAAAATATTTACTTCCAAGAAGGACTGCAGCTAAGTTAATAAGAACATGAGTAGAATGGGCAAGAAATCGACTGCTGTAAATGAGTTTAAACCTTGTAGATTAAAAAATTGAATATTTATTACTTTTTTTTCTTCAACACTTCCTGTCTCTCTGCCACAAGACTGCAGCACTAACTTCTTGCAGGACATATATGGACAAGTTAAAGACATATTACCAAAAATAAATCACATAATTCTTACATAGTTGTCTTCCTCCATGAATCCTACTGTATTAATTCCATAGTCTTTTATATGAAGACAGACATGAAGTACTTTAAAACAAGATCTAAATGCAATTTAGGTAGGTAAAAGCAAACTGGGAATTCTGATAATCCACCTAAGACTGGGGTGAGTGGAATTTCCAGTCTCTACTGCAGAGTCCACTAGGGACCCAAGACTGCTCTTTCTCTACATATGCACTAAAATCAATTGGGTCTAATCCCAGAATCACTGGGACTAGAGCCTAGATGTGCCTACAGCAATACCCCTGACCCAATATGTATGTACACATGATGCATACAGCCAATAAGATGAGGTGATTTACAAAGGAAACTGCACAGATCCCATATAGAAAATATACCTTTTTGTGGTGTTTCAGGATGGACTCTTCACTCATCTTAGTTTTCCCTTTACATCCAGAATATACCAACGTCAGAGAGATTTGCATCTTTCTGTCCTCACGCCCTTGGGAGAGAGCCTCCACAAGGCCATGACTTCCTCTCATGGGGACAACATATGAAAAACAGGGGGTGAGATACCTGCTTCTATTGTCAGAGGTAGTTTTTTTATGAGTGTGAACATGGTTCTCCCACATTGGCTGTGAGATGCTGTGATCAGCTGCAGCTTCCCCTGCACAGCTACTTTTCCTTTGGGTAGGTGAATTTTGATGTCACCTTTCAGATTGGATTCTAGAGCTAAGATGAGGGGCAGTATAATTAATGGGTCATGAGGATCAGCAAGATATCTACCAGCTTCTGGGCTGCAGTTGATTCTGGGCGAAGCTAGCAGCAGATATTTAGGGCAAGTTTATCCATGAAATTATAGTTACTATGGCATTTCAAATGCCTACAAGAGTGATAAAGCAGTAAACATATTGTCGAGCAGCTCATAGGCACAGCTGCAAACCTGAGTTCTTTTGTGAATTTTTATAGGGTATTTTTCAGTCTCTAAAGGCCTTTTTGCCCTCATTTACTGCATTAATACAATATGTCTAAAGGTTGTTCCCCTTGTGATATTAGTTCAGCACAGCGTGGTCTTTAACTGAGCTGTCTTCTTGGAGTCTGTACAGTTATTTGCAAGTACATAAAACCAGCAGGTAATTTAGAAAAGTAATTTTTCTTCTCACAGAAACTTCTAATTAAGGTTTTGGTATTTCTCAAAATAATTTGTTGGCTATCAGTTCTGCTCAAACATTGCAAAAGTAGTACCCATAGGATCTTTGAGTTAACATTAGAGGATGAAATAATAAAAAGCTGCAAGGGTATCTGAGAGCACAGGTTCTTTATAAGCCATGTCCATTCTTTCGTGCCATCAGTTTTGCACAACTGAAATATTTTTCCTCAGACAATTTTTCCATTGCAAAGTGGAGAAGATTTTTTGTCTTTTTCCACCTTGGAGGCTCATTTTTAAAACCAAACGAGTCCGTACCTCTGCAAATTGCAATCCCCAAAAGAGCAATATTTCCCTTCAACGAACAGGATCTTAAAAATTTCAGTGTCAGCTTTGGCTGAAGCTGGGCTGTTACTCTGACATCCTTTCATTTTATGCTGACCTACAATAACTCCATCATTTCCATACTCCCCTGAGGAAAAGTTAACATTTATAACAAGCTGTGTTAAGGGATCTTGATTGCAAATATCCACTATGAATTTAGCAGAAACACTCCTGGCTTGTGCATTACATAAAATTTCAATACAAGAGCAGAGACAGATAAAAGAAACTGTAATCAACTGTGAATTATCTGCGGGTCGTTTATCCAGTTCCTGATTAATCACTCCATTAAATCCTTGCAAAGACAGTGAGCTAACTCAGTGCAGAGACAATTTCTGTGAGCTGGGCTTCTAAACTCGAGTGCAGTGCCATATGAATCCGGCTGTGTGTGTCTGGAAGTGTTCACTTTGCACAGCTTGGAACTTCTGTGCCATTCAGAAGCTCCCGAACTGCTGCATGTAAACCATGCCCTGGTCTCCCTGCACTCATTTCCATTGCTGGGAGCTCTGAGAAGAGTGACAGAGCCTCCAGAGTAATGCAGCATAAAGCCAGTGCAGATCCAGCATGGGCAGAGGGAAGGTGAATGAGGTCACGGATGTCTGAGGGAAATTCCGCAGAAACACTTGGCTTGCTAACAATCAGTCTTGTTAACAGAATTTTCCATTTCTGGTGCAGAATGAGGAAAATGGAACCAACACACAAGCAGTGCTATATTGGAAGTAGTAAACCCATATCAAATTGGAAGTTTGATACAAGGAAGCAACTGTGAGAGTGATTTCAGGTCCAGGTGGTGATTCAGTGATTATTGTCAGCTAGAGTCTACACAGAGGTGCTTAGAAGCCTCTGTACCGTGTTGCCAAGCATCCTTATGATGTAGGGTACTTCACCTGTTTGCTTACCCATCTGTCCTAATCCACTCCATTACCCTGGATGGAAGAGAGCTAGTGGTTCTCAGATGCATCATCTATTTGTCCAAATCCACTGTGAGTTTCAGCTACAGCTGATAAAAAGCCTGCTAAAGAGCTGCAAAGACTGCAGATTGAAACTAGGAAACTGAAGCAAAAGTATTATGAAAACTGAACACTAAAGCTTATACTTTACTTATACTCTGGCTTTCTAAGCTTTTTTAAGCTTTGGATAACTGATAGATGTGTCTGGGTCTAGCTGAAGGCACAGGCCTGCAGTAAATATCAAAAGCCTAAGACTAAACTAGATGACTATATTTGTTGTTTTCAGTTTAAAAAGTCAACATGGTGATGCTTACAATAGGCATAAAGCATGAGGTGGGTTCTGCAATTAAAATCTATTGATTTACAGGACTGATGAGTCGCAGGTTTAAACTTCTGATTTTTGTGTCTAGCTTCCACACAGCTATTTTTTTATGAAGAAATAATTATAAGAAAGATGAAAGTCTTTCCAATCTCTCCCTTCCCAGTAGAAATACCAGTACGAAAGAGGCAGGTAGGTGGCAGTAACAAGTGACTAATAGGCTACTGGATAATTACATCTGCCACAGGCTTATCTCTTAGCACCAAGTGCCTCGAAATTAAAAGCAGGGAGTATAAGACAAATGTTAGAGATATTGAATTAAGCAGAAGGGAGAAAATAGCCTTTAGAGAGACATAGAAATTGTAGTTCAGTTGGACAACGAAGATTGTAATGCAACAGAGAGAGAAGTGTAGAAGCTGTCTTAGGGAAAAACTTTCAGGACCAGAATCTGCATAGAAACAGACATATTTGGGCCTGTGACACAGATGTGGCAATGTTCTGAATGCAAGGCTCTTTGCCATAATTTGCTAAGTCAAGGTGAGGTGCCTAGGCTTTCAGAGCAGGAGGAGAGAGAAGTGCTTTCAGATGTCTGAGCAAGGCAGTTGCTCTCTGTATAAGGAGCCAAGAATTTCTGTAAAAGGGTTCAGTACTTCTTATACAAAAGCCTGTGTCCCCTGATTCAGAACTTCACAGGTTTCCCCATTCCATAACCCTGAGCCTTTGCTTAAAAGCGGACAGAAGGAGAGGAAGTCTCCTTTTTATCACAATTTGTGTAGTTGCATGTGAATTCTCAAGTGAGTATTTGAGCTACAGGCTCTCCATAGAGTGACACGTATTAAAATACTTAAAGTCATGTTTTTAAAGTGTTTGAACCACAAGACTGTGGTGTTGCAGGAGGAAGGTTGCTGCACATATCTGCTCTTGAAGGAAGACCATTTAGCTGTGCTGAATGCAAAATTTAGGGCCTTTTTTGTAACCATGCTATTCCCTCAAAATAGATACTCACTTTCAAAAGGGCATTCACCACAGTAGATATCAAGTGGGTGAAGATATAGCACTGTAACCCAAGAAAAACATGCTGGGGGTGGGCTTGATCTCCAAAAGTTTTAGCACATTTTTTGATCTTTAGTCCTCTATACATGAATAACAAATACATCTTATAAGAAATTTAAAACAACTTCTTCTCACCTTGGAAAAAAAAAAAAAAAAGATGGAAGGGTATACCAAATTCCCTGTTAAATTCCCAAATTCCTATTTGTATCAGTTCTTTCTATCCCACTAAAAAGTGCAAAGTACAGCCTGTTCTGGTCACCACTGATCTAAACATATTTCTAAATAAAAATATCCTGGAAAGTTCTAAAACTGAAGGAATGTAACTTCCTGAATATTTTGCTTTTTATTAATCAGAATGCTTTCATAGTAAGACCTGTCTTGTAAAAATTAAAACATAAAGCCAAAAAAAACCCCAAAACACCAAAAAAACCCCCAAAAAAACCCAAAAAACCAAACCAAAACAAAAAAACAACCCCAAACCAACCAAACCACTGATAATTTAAAAATGTTAAGGTTGGCACTACTTGAAACCAGCAGTCAGACATAGTGGCTGATAAACCATGGCTGGGTGGGTGCAGTCTGGAACCTGGTGCAGAACATACTTGAACTATAGCAAATAGCTTTACAGAAAATAAGCCACAGAAGTACTACAATTCTGAGAGGAATTAATTCAGCTATGGTTTTAAACTGAGGAGATTTTCAGGGTCAGAAGTAGATGGAGAATGAGGGCAAACCTGAGTGATGTCAATGGTGATTATACAGATGTCTTGGAGGCTTCCCTCCTGCACCAGAGCGGAATACAAATGTTGTCCCTGAGGAAATGGTGTTTGCACATGCTTACCTCCAAGCTCCAGCCAAAATCCCTAAGATTCTGTCCTGGAATAGCCTTGTCCCTTCATGTAATACTGTATTGGGTTTGCATGGACCAGTTTTGGCAGTGGGCCACTACCAAGGGGTGGCTTCTGTGAGAAGCTGCAGGAAGTTTTCATCATGTCTGGCAAAGCCAGTCCCTGAAGGCTGCAAAGGTCCATGCCCCATTGGTAAAGGCAGGGCCAATTAGAAATGGTGGTAAAACCTCTGTGGTAACAGATTTAAGAAGAAAGAGAAACAAAACAAAAGTTGTTGCACAGTTTTATTTATGTCCAGAGAAGAGCAGAGTGAGAACATGTGAGGAGAACAACTCTGCACACACCAAGGTCCATGCAGAAGGAGGGGAAGGAGGTGTTCCAGGCACTGAAGCCAAGATTCCTCTGCAGGCCATGGTGAGGACCATGGTGCAGCAGCTGTGTCCCTGCAGCCCATGGAGATCCATGGGGATGCAGAGATCCATCTCCAGCCCATGGAGAGCCCCTCACTGGAGCAGGTGGGTGCCTGAAGGAGGCTGTAAACCCGTGGAGACCCAAGGTGAGGGGCCCTGCTCCCGTGCTGGAGCAGCCTGTCCTTGGAGGACTGCACCCTGTGGAAGAGTGACCCAGGCTGCAGCAGTTTTGGGAGGGCTGTTTGCCCATGGGATGGACTCACACTGCAGCAGTTCACAGGGAGCTGCTGCCCCTGAGATGGAGCCAGGCTGGAGAAGGTCACAGAGAATTGTCTCCTGTGGGAGGGACCCCATGGTGCAGCAGGGGAACAACTCCTCTCCCTGAGCAGTGGGAGAAGGCACGGGTGATGAACAGATCATAACCCCATTCCCTCCGTCCTTGAGCCACTGGGGCAGGAGGCAGAGCTGGGAAAGAGGGAGGGGTAGGGGGAAAGGTCTTTTTACTTCTCATTATCCTGCTCTGATTTTGTTAGTAATAAATTCAATGCATATTTCTAAGCTGAGCCTGTTTTGCTTTCATGGTATTTAATAAGTGATCTCTTTTGGTCCTTAATTCATGAACATTCATTAAATTTTCTCTCCTCTGTCCAGTTTACAGAGGGGAGTGGGTGAGCGTCTTTGCTGGGTGCCAGGCCTCTGGCCAGCATCAACCTACTACAAACTCACACACAGAAAAGAGCAATGGTGTTGTTAATCTGCTTTCAAAAGGTTGTGGACAGTTTACATAGGTCAAAAGGCAAGACATGGATGGAACTAAAAAACAAATATATAGGGAATCAGAACAGCTGTTTTAAAGAAAACTGAATGTACCTCAACACAAATGGGATGTAGAGTGACCTTTGCTTTGGATGAGTGTCAATGGCAGTCAAATGGATCAACTGGTTGTGTAAATTGCCTTCCCTGAGTTAATCAAAAGGTGTGAATTTCTTCCCAAGTCATCCAGACCAGTAGTGCCTGCACTTAGATGCAAACACATGAGGAAATAGTGCAATGAAACATAGTTATCACTAGGGTATTTTCTTCATGCTTGCATTCAATATTTTTCTTTCAGGTTCATCTTAAAATTCTCAAAAGCTATAATTTAATGCTCAGCCATCAGTCTATTTTTTTTTCCTTCTCTCCAGCTTGGTACCAGTTTTTTATACATATACTATAGCGTGGGAGGTAGATTAGACACTAATCATATATAGTAAAAATGTGTTCTTGCCAGGAAATAAAGATATATTGATCACAACTTAACTGTGCATTGTTGTACTTACATTGAAATGTCTGCAGTTGTTATTCTGTCAGCATTGTCCTACTGCAGTCACAGAACTATCCATCTCATAAAATTCAGCACAAGAAGTCTCTTTGAATCAGCCAATCTCTCAATCATTCCCAATCAAGTGAAGAATGTTCATAACATAATTTCAAAAAATCTTCCTTCCATTCCTGCCCTGGTAGAAATAATAATTTATCTTTCACCTCTGGGTGCAATGACAATTGTGAAGAAGAATTGTTTATAGGTTATCAAGGATGCTTGAAAGACTGATCTGGTTCTAATCCTGTGTGACAGGGAAGGAGGCAGAGTTGCTGTCCTTGTACCATGCCTTAATATTTATATAATGTTAGTCAGTAGTATTCAAGGCAAGTAAAAATGTCAAATTTAGTTTAACTTGTACAGGTGTATGCTGGTTTGCTGGTTTAATTTCAAAGTTAGTTAATCAAACATATCAATTTAACATCATTTAAAGCACTGCCTTATCTTAGTGGGTACCTTATTTACAATAATAATAATAATAAAAGATTTTCAACACAATTGAATAACAGGAGCACACACACACACACACACACACACACACACACACAATTTTTTACAAGTTTCTGAACCTGTTTCCTCTCCTTTACATCCGTTGTTTTTCATTTTAATGAAATAAGCTGCTTTCAAGTTTAACATGCCCTTCATATGAACACTGAAGATAAAAAAAAGTCTCAGTTGAAAACCAGATGAGATACAGATGATACAATTACTTGCACATTTATCTATTATAATATATAATGTTTTAATATTAGTAATATATCTATCTATGTAAATATAAGTGAAAATAGTAAGAACACTTATCATTAAATCAAATCCACCTTTAGCTTAGGTTAGTGTTATGTGACTTAGAATTTTCCCTAACTGTAAGAAAAAATAATAAGCTATATTAAAACAAGTAAAAATAGAATTTAAAAATACTAAAAACTAGACAGAAACTTAATTGTGTAATGTAACATCTAAGATAACACAGCTCTACCATGTAGGTTCAGCCCTGTACATTTTATTCCTAGCCCTTTATTCCTTTACCCCAGCAATTTTCATGTAGTCTCATGGAGAAATGTTTAAAGGTGTGAAATCTGCTACAGAGGAATAAATATGGCTTATATATATATATATATATATATATTTTATTTTTTTTTTCCTTATACAGATGTTTATGTTCCTATATTCTTTCTAGCATAGCATGTTCAGGGCATGTTTTAGAGGGGTGTTCATAGATTTAATTTAGCAGCTCTTCCATGACAAGGTGCTGACTGTGCTAGTTACCAGTGCCTTCCTCCTTCAAGTGCCCACAAACTTTCCTGAGAGTCTTGGTGTCCCAGTAACCTCTTCAACAGCTTGGTTACATTTATAAAGGTTTGGCTATCCACTGTGGGTGCAAATGGTCCGAACACAATGATGGCCTTTCATACAACTTCAAGTAAACAGGAGATTGCTCTCAGGTCCATGGAGAAAAAGAGGATGGCTTAAAGTGGTCAAACCTGGATGTAGTAATATCACAGCAGGTAGACAGAATTCACAAAAATCAGTACCTTGATAAAAATAGTCTAACAAATAGGAAAAACATGCACCTTTTCAGACCTATCAGCAACTGTAAGACACTTCAAACAAAAGCCCCACAAAAATAATAAAATTATTATTAGTTGTAATGAATATTTTTTTTTTTTTACTTTCTCGTTCCTTTCAATCCACTCTTAAAGCAAATTTTTATAATTTTTTAATTTCTGTCTTGAGAGGGTCAAGTTTTGCTTTATGGAGTTTGGAGGGTTTTTTTTTGACGGTTTTTCATTTGTTTGTGGGTCTTTTGATGCTGTCCCTTTAGTTCTGTAGAAGCTGATACTTCAGAAAAACACGAGCATATTTATTCCATTAATTCAATGGAATTTATTTGATTCAAACTTCATCTGTATAGTGCTATTCTACCTAAAAGAAATATAAATACCTTAAATATGCTCTTATATCTTCAGTTCATGATGGTTTAATTAGACTAGTCACTCTAAATGGATGAGTTAAAACAACAAGTTAAAGTTTGTGTTTAGCCATATTGTTTCTAAGATTTGGATGGATCCACCTTCCTCTTGTGTTCCGAAATGGTCTTAATGCCCTCAGAATATTTTTTTTCTCTCATATACTTGTCTGCAGTTTTTGAGTTTTTGGGCTGCAGGAGGGTAGCCAGACCTCCTTTTCACTTTAGTAAAAAAGGTGGCAGGAAGTGGACTCTCAGGGTTTAGATATTTTCAGGAAACATTTGTGACTTTTAAAGCTTTTAAAGCTCCTTATAGTCGTTCTGAAATCTCACTATTGAAGAGGTTCCTCCTTCATTAGGTGCTCACTACCATGAATAAAAACCTTGGCGAGGAAGAAGTGGAAGGGGAAAGACCCCACCTCATCAAACTAATCTGAAGTGCCAACCTAAGATCGCTTCATATTTTAAAATGAGATATTTGAGTTCCTTTTGTACCTGCTTCTGGCAGACAAACAACTAAATGCTCAGTCACCTTTTCAGTTCAACAGCTAAAATCAAGATAATAATCCTAAATTCTAAATGGTGATTAGATGAAAATGCACATTTTTCACATGTTAAACAGGAAATACAGATACAAAAACATTTGCCTGGATGGTTATGTTCTGATTTTCCAAAATACCATTGCAGTGCACAAGTTCTATTGAAATTTCTGGTGAACTGTAATTCACTTTCTAGTTGGATTCTGTTCTGAAGAGCTCTGTTTTGGTGATCTTGTCATAAATTTATTTGCAAAACGATTTTTGTGCCAGAAAATGAATATTCCTCAGAACCAAAACAAGTTTTGCTGGAATATTTTATTTGTTTTCACAAGGAAAAGATCTAATTTAGTGGCAATCTTGCTAACCAGAAAGTTAATGATTTCATAGTTGTGGAACACCTTTATAGATCATTCCCAAGTCTGTTTTATTTGAAACTGTTGGGCCATTGGGTATTTTAAGGTCAGTCACAGGGTTTTTTTATCTGCTTTATACTGTAACAATATCTAGGATTTTCATCAAAATTTGTCATTTTTGTTTTGTAGAATGGGAAAGATTTTTGGAAAGCTATGTCAAAATATATGACAGGCAAGGAAAGTAATTTTCTGCTTTATTCTCAGTGATTTAAGAGTAAGTGATTGGGATTCCCCTTGGTGGGCATCACATTTCATGTGTAAGCATGGGTTCTAGGACAAGTAACACTGGTATAAATCAAAAATGTATTTGCTGACAAAGTCTTTATTGAAATTCACTGGCTTTTAGAGAGGTGCAAGAGGGTTTGTGATGGCCCTTCTCTTCATGATCTAAAGATCATGTCTCCATTCACACACACAGAGGAGGCTGCAGATTTATTGCGCAGTTTGGCTGTGTGAAATATTGCCATGAGATTTGGACCAGACACTTCTCATAGAAGGGCTATAAAGTAATTTATTTTATTCTTTTAAGAAGTCAATTCCTCACATTAAAGAAAAGGATGTTCTTGTTATGGAGGGCAGCATGAAAAGAAGCAGTTTTGGTCCCTTTTTTGTTATATAAAATCCTATAAGGGGCCATGAGCAGAAAATTTATGTACATTAATAAATAAAGCTCTCAAAGGTGACCTTCAACCTTCTGCCAGAAAGAGGAAATGTGTTGTTATTTGCATTGCTGTTGTTTAGTAGAGGAACAAGCTTTGATCAACAGGCAGAACCTCTGAGGATCTGTGTTTGCAAGAGATTACTTAGGAACCACAATAAATCAGTTCATTTGCTGCATGCCATATGCCCTTATGCTTTCAGATTTTTTTTTCTGATAGCTAGCACTTTCCTCGTCTGGGGAATGTACTTTGGGCTCTCTGGCTGAATGAAGAAAGCAGTAATGGGGTGGCACAGTATGGATGCAGGTCTCTACCTGACATTTGCTGGCATAATGCAGCTGAGGAGTGGGCCACAAGTGACACAGCTCCACATCAGCCTGGCAGCTCTGCCCAGGGGTGAGGGGAGTGAACCTTTGTGAGGAGCACAGCCCTAGATAATGCTTTGCTTTTCTGTCAAGGTTTGACGTGAATGCATAACACATATTGTCTTTCACCTATTCTTTTCTCTGAGGCTGAGTGCTACTGCTAACAGTAAAATTTCACAGGCTTACTTTAGCAGAATATTAATGAAAACTTTCTAAATCTTTGCACATATACATGCTAGGGAGAAGCTGCCTTTGTTGCTCAGAGAGATTTCAAACATTTACTTACTGTTGAGCTTTATGCATATACGTGCATGTGAAAGGTCAGAGATGGTCGTTCTATCATTTGGGATGAACACAGCTGAATTGAAATGTCACAGCAGTCGTACCTAGCAATTTAAAAGCTTTGGAGTGTTGCAAGCCTCCTGCCAAGCAAATAAAAATCAACTCTCTGACTGTACAAATTTACATGATTACAGATAATACATTTTACATCATGCTTGTGGAGTTTCTGAGCACCAGTAGGCACAGGCAGCTTTTGGAGTTGATTGGAGCTGAGAAGCTTGCTGTGCAGCCCTGGAGCAGAGAAGCAGGCTGCTCATAGCAGACCTTGGAAGGCATCAGTCAACCTGATATGTGGCTGATAGATGTTAGCCATTTTAGACCTCTCAGACGTTACAAAGGAATTCTGCAGAGGAAGCCAGGGGATGTTACAGTGTAATAAAGGAACATGAATAAAATTAATTTTAAATAATTAAAGAAAAGGCAGTGTCTCTGTACGAAGGGCTATATTAAAAAGAGATCATAGTCCCTTTGTCAAATGTTTATATCTGATCATTTTAGCACTGTCCTTGCTGAGAATGAAAGCTGTGCAGGTACTTTCTTACTCAGGGGAAGGGGAGCTGCTGGAACATCTCTAGGTGCTCCTTCCCACAGAGAACACCTTGCTGAAGAATGTGATGACTAGTTCAGATGGGATGAGGAAGGTGGAGGTGGACACCTTATCCATGGAAATGGAAAGTTCCTATTAATAAAAATCAATCCAAATATATGAAGACTCCACAAGACGATTTTTAATTTTTATTTTGTGTTTGTGCAAGGAAAATTAAATCAAAAGGGTAAGAAATAACAACTTGGATTCCATCTTTTCATCTGAAATTCATCCTGAGAAGAAAAGAAATTGAGGTTAATTTATTTAGTGTATTGAGTGAGTACAAACCATAATGAAACTCATATCCATGTGGATTTGTAAAATGTACTCCTGACTACTTCTATAGTCATTAGGAAATTTTCTCAAACCATCCTCCAGAAGTGATAATAGCCTGAGGGTCTGTGTAAGTTCTATAGAATTTTTTTTAATGCTACAGAATTTAATATTGTGGGATAATATTAATTAATTAATGTTACTTAATACTGAGTTGAATGAAGCTACAGATTTAGGAGGCAAAAAAACTTTTCTATGTCATCTAATATAGTTATGATTATTTATTATTGTCTAATGAAATTTTACAAATTCAAATCTACAAATATTTTTTAAAAGTTTGTATATTTTGCTTCTCTAGTGCAGGTAGATATAATTTGTTTAGGAAAAAACAACTACTATAAAAAATATGCTGTTTTCAACCTGCCCACTCTTAACATGCATTCTGTTTATCAAATATAAAATTAGATTGTATCTTGTACATCATCCCCTGAGTGGGTGCTTCATGGCATCAGTGCATCTGAACATATGTTGTTTAATGACCTGTAGCTGTCCTGATTTCCAGCATCACTGTATTTTATATTTATATTTGAAAACAGTATCTGATTGACAACAGGCACAAAATATCCATAAAAATTCAGAAGAAGCTATGGTTAGACTCTTAGGGGTTTAATAAGCTTTTTCTCAACCATTCCTTTGTTTAATTTGTTTGTGCAACTATTTAGGAAAATACCTAGTTCCTCCTCTTCTCCTTGCACAGTGAAGCTCTGACTTTAGCTGTTGACACTGTTGCAATAGCTTTGTTTTTTCTAGCAAATAGATAAGACTTTGTAAGCAGACAGTTTTATTCCCTGTGCCTGCCTTCAGAGGCGTAGGACATAACCTCCCAGCACCTAGATTAAAGGTCCTGTGAGAAAAAAGAGATCAAGCAATTTACCCACTCTGAGCCACCCTCTCGGGCAAAGAAAGAACATTTCAGTGCTCTCAGCTGTTGCCAAAATCCCAACAACCTGCATGCTGCTTTTATCATTAGCACTCACCAAAGCTTCAGAGAAGATGGAAAGGATTTTGAAGTTCCTAATTTCATGAGGGAATGAAGGTAATAAATTCACAGATCACTTGAGTGACTGAATAAAGACAGCTGTCTGGGGAAAGTTTGGGCTAAAAATGACAAGAGTTTCATATGTTGTTTGCGCTTTAATATCAGGGAATAGCAGAAAAACGTCTTGATGGTGGGGTCCATCTCTCTTAGAGATCTTAGCTCTTAGAGACCAGAGACATCCTGGGGAAAGGATTTGGAAAATCTAAGAAAATTGCTCTTGCTGAAGAAACAGCTGCAGTGTTAGTTTTACTGTGGCTGTGGATAACAGCAGAGGGGGGAAAAACAAGAAGAAAATTGTCTGTGGTGTATCCCACTAAATTCTGGTTTACAGACAGGAAGCGATGACCTGAGGTATGGTCCATTTCTGCCAAGTAATCTGCTCTTGGTGTGTTTGGTACTGGTGATGGCACAAGTGTCCACGTTACAGCTAATGCCTGCACAGATGAGAGAATGGAGGTAAAGCAAAGCATGACAGTATTTAAACAATCATTGTTATATATGTGCACCACTTTCTCCCACCAAAAAAAGCCAGTCACCCTCCTTACTTGCCCCAGCAAACCTAAAATAAACATAAAGGCAGAAAACCACAAACCATTATTCTTCAGCACTTTTGTTTTGGAAACATAAAAGCAGAAATGTAAATGATACTCTGGGGCAAAATGAGAAGTTTCGATGCTCTGAGGTTGAAAAAGAAGCTTTGTACTTACAAACAGCAAGGCAGATATATTTATATGTTTAATTGTAAGGAACAGAGAGATAAGAAGATAATTAACCTCTAAACCTGGTAAGGAAAATTAAGAGATTTTTGCTGCTCTGACTGCTCTGAAAAGAGAAAGTGTAATCTTAGATTTGGATGTAATTTTTACAAAGTCTGCTTTGGATCCCAGGATTAATCAGGACAACTGGTTGTCCTATTAAGCTTCAGAAATCAGGAAAACACAGGGCTGCTGACAGACAGTCAGGCACCTGCTGGTTAGTGTGGAAGAACTGAACCAGTGGGTGCTTTCTTCTCTCCTTCACTTTGAGTGTACAGTGACAGATGGCATTTGGAATTGATTGGCGTATCTTAGATGGTTTGCGCTAATTTAAATTATCCTTCAGGTTTACTGTATAAAAAAAAAATGAAGTAAATGGTGTGACTCGGTGAATCAACTCACTGAGAAAGAAAGAAGAAAACTCACTTTGAAAAATTCCTAAAATCTAACTGCACAGACTCTGAAAGGGCTGAACTAGAGTGTCGTCTAAAGTCTGTGCACTACATCTTGGGACAAGTTGTGTAGCATTGTCAGTTTTCAGATTTACAAGGTGACTATATCAAAAGTCCTTCAGACAACTGTCAAAGACAAATGGTTTATTTAAGCAAATATATATTCAGAAAGAAGAGGGTAGTATACAGTATATAAAGATGTTTTTCTTGATCAAAATTTGCCTGAAATGATTAATTTAAATAAACCACAGATGAGGGAGAATTGAATAGCATTCCCGTCGTCTATTTGTATTAAGTCTTGATTTTTCAGGGATTAACATTTCGCATAACATTCTGCACTTGTACTTTACTATAAGACAGTCCAGTTCATATTCAAACAGGTGCTGTAGATTTGCTCTTGCTTCTGGCTTATCAGAAAGCAAAACCCACTCACCCAGGAGGTCACAGAATCAATTTAGAAGACAAGAAGAAGGAATCAGGATGAAACCTTATTACAGCTATGTAATTAGAAGCAGTGACAGCAGCACAAAGCTGCTTCCTCGGCTCCTAAACTCAAGGACTACACTTGGGAGAATAAAATGTGCGTGCTTGTCGGGGATATCAGCGAAGTTGCTGTATTCCTGCGGAGGTCTCACAATGCCGACCCAGCACTGTCCCAGCAAGGGTCCTGGCACCATCCCAGCCCTGCCACTGGCAACCCTCCCCTGCTGTCAGCACTGCAAGGCAGGTCACCGCCTCCTCTCCTCCTCTCTCGGCTGCCAGCAGCAAAGGGACAATATTGCTCGGCCCAGTGCCAGTTGCCTGGTGAGACGGCGTTGGATCAGCTCCTCACCTGACATAAGCCAGGCAGAAGGAAAGTAGACAATGTTCTGAAAGGTGAGAAGAATCAAGAAGAAGGTGACAGCAACCTGGCGAAGTGTCCAAACTGGGAGAGGAGGGAGAGGGAGTTAAATCTAGGAGGGTCACCTTGAGGCAGAGCGCCCACTTCTCACAGCATGGTGAGAGGTGGTTATTTGTCTTTTGTGAGGACTGTACTTGGCCCAGAGAAAGGAAGAGAGAGATTGATTTTTAAAACATGTGATTTTTTGGTAATTAAACATTTTATAAAGTAAATATTACCCCTTTAAAGTAGATTTCATGTTCATAGGAGAGCAAAGCTGATGATTTTATCAACATTCTGCTATAATATCTCTGCTGCAAACATTCTCCTAAAGCCATGGAGATGATCCTGAACTGAACTTTCTACTCAACACTTTCATCTTTTAGGATCTTCTTGACAGACAGACTGCCAGTTGTCAGAGTGTCTGTCAACTGTGAAAGCTAGCAGCATATGCTGAGACAAGCTGGTAAGGGCAGGGTAAGAGAGATGACTTCTCTGTTTATAAAACAGGAGCTCGGTAAAGTGACTACAGCAACTCTCAGGAGAAGCAGATGCAGCTGAAGGTATGAAAACAAAGCAGTCTGAAGTACTGCAGGGAAATTCATTTAATGCACAAAGCAAATCGTCCTAATTCATCTTTAGAACTAAATAGTGCTCTGTTTTCTGTCTGATGATTCACTGTTATTATGCACATTATTGTTTACGACTAATGATTACTTAGCCTATCACTCTGACAGGTTTCTGCAGTGCAGATCGTATTATCAATGCTTAATGGGTGTTACTGCTCAGAAGAGGGATTTACACTCAGTGTTTGCAGCCTGGTATGTCAGAAAAAAACAAGGCAGCCTCAGTAATACTGAAGAGACCTGTACATCTAATGAACCACCTAATGCTCTTCAGAACAGGAAATTCCAAGATTTGAAACAGTGTCAGAACCCTTAAAGAGTTTCCCTATGGTCATTCCTGTGCACCCTTTTTCCATCCTTGCATCTCTTCAACAGATGGTTTTATCTAAATTGTCTTTTTAAAACTGGGGACGATAAAAAAATTAGGACACATGGCCTGCTCTCTCCATGGATCTCCTTTGACAAACAGATTATCATCTCCATTTTTCTGCAATATCTGGGATATCTTGTGCTCCAGGATTAATTTAGGCAACATCTACACTGACCTATGGTCTTGAGCCATTCAGGACAGAGAGTCCTAATACCTGCTCCAGGTCTTTTGCTTGGACTCATTCAGACCTGCCTCTGAAAAGTGAAAAAAGGTAGAAGTGACCCAGCAGTGACACAGAATCACAAAATGATTTGGATTGGAAGGGGTCTGAAGGACCATCTAGTTCAATCTCCCATGCCTTGGGGAGGAGCACTTTCCATTAGACCATCCATGCTAAAATGCCCATTTTAACCTGGCCATGAACTCTTCCAGGGATGGGGTATCCATAGCTTCTCTGGGCAAACTGTCCCAGTGCCTTGCCACCCACACAGCAAAGAATTTCTTCCTTATATCTAATTTAGATCTACTCTTTTTCATTTTAAACCCATTCTTCCTTGACTTATCTCTACCTGCCCTTTTAAAAGTGCCTCCCCAGCTCTCTTGTAGCCCTTTGGATATTGGAAAGTTGCTATAACTCCTCCTCAGAGCCTTTTGCTGTCCAGGATGAACAACTCCAACTTTCGTAGCTTGTTTTGAGAGGAGAGGTGCTCTAACACAAATACAAAGGTTATGTGGAGACGATCTGTGATAACATCTGCAGGCCATGTAGGGCACTGCTGCTGCAAAGGACATTAATATCTTGACCTAATAAATAAATACATGCCAGGTGTCTCCATTTGTGCATTCAGGTTAGAACAAAAGGTTTATCATACAGTGCTAGAAACATGGTCCCAGACTCATCTATCAGGCAATGTGTCTTCATGACAAAGATGTCATGGAGACTTCGAAATGAAACGTTGAAATGAAGCAATGCCTGCTTGGGTTATGCAAATTCCCCCAAGAAAAGGAAAATCCTGCCTCCTGTCCTGGAGCAGAAGCCCAGTAACTCCTTATTAGCTGGAAGTGTTTAACCAGCAAAGGGTTACAGATCTAACAACATCAAAAGACGGTTTACAGCTATGTACTGGAAGAGGCTTATCAAGACATGCTTAACAGAAAGTTTTCAAATCCACTGCATTTGGGAATTTATCATTAGACAGCAGTGTCAAATTTTAATGAGTGAAATTAGTTAATGCATGTACAGTGCTTTGAAGATATGAAAAGTTATTTAAATTACAGGAAGTCAAATCAAGGTAAGCAATGAAGGCTGAGAAATGGGGGAAGAAATAGCCTTATGTAATGATACATGCCCAGTGAAATTCTGTGTAATCCTTGATCAGTGGAGAGTCCTCTGTCACCTTTAAGTGGGAATAGTCTCATATTGCTGTTGTTAACCTTGGACTGAAAACGAAAGAATCAGCTTTTTTTTGTAGATTGCATAATTTCTGTTCCATTTTACCAAAAGAAAAAAGCTTCTTCTGCTTTTCTTTTGTAATTCATGTTTCACTACGGGAACTTTGGTAAAATTATGTGACATTATGAAAAAGTCAGCTAGGATTTAAGGTGATTATTATCTCAGTTATAACACTGATTTCTGCAGCATTTTTTTTTAATTAGTCTGTTTAGGGAAACACATATTTGGGGATTAAATGACGTTTGGAATAAAAAATGGAATTCACAATTAAAGACAAATGATAAATCTTAAGAACAAAGTGGATGAAAAGAGGTTTTTAAATAAAAATTTGAAAAATATTTTTATTTTTGGTTGAATTTTCATTATATATGAAGTTTGACAACACAATAACCTGGTGAAAATTCTGGAAAATATATTTTAATATATTCATATAATATATGAATATATTCAAGAATTTTTTTTTTATAAAAGCAGATGTATTTTATCAGTATAAAGCTGGCTCATAAATCTTTTTCAGTATTTGTAATGGAAACTCTTAGTCATCATGGCTGACTTGGTGCAGAACTCATGAAAATTCTGCTTCACATGGGAAGTTGAATTACAGACCTGCCAAATCTCACTTCCAGTCAACATTTCTGATTTTAAGATACTCATTTTTTGACATAAAATTACAAATAATTACAAATGCATCCCAGATGTCAAAACATCTGCACAGATAGTCCAAGAATGTTCCTTGGTACTGCAGATAAGGTTCTTTATCTATTGGTCTTGTTAAAAGTAGCAATGTATAAATGCCCTCAATGATAGTGGGAGATTTGTGCTCTGCCTCATGGAAAAAGCATATATATATATATATATATATTTAGGCGGGTAACTTGGGCTTTTTTTTTTAATATATTTTTGACCTCTCAAGCACTTTCCTGTAGAGACAAGCACAAGTTCACTAATGGAAACAGAAGCCTTCTGGCAGTCACTTCTTCATTCTTCAGCTGGGTCCTTTGACCCTCTAGTGTTTCTAGATTTTGAAGCCAGAGGAGATTATAGTTACTTAGTGCTGATACTATTATCTAAGGGAAAGAGAGTGCATTGTGCACAAACAATAACATAATGTACATTCATGGTAAGTCTGTAAATCTTTCAGCAGCGTGCTTTTCTTGTGCTAATGGAAGCATCTATGTCAAAATTAAAGCTGGAAACATCCCCTTTATATTCGTTTATATTTGTTTAGAACCACAAGATGCTACTTTTATTAGTCCCAGCAACTACTTGTGGTGGTATGATCCTGGCTGGGTGCCAAATGCCCACCAAAGCAACTATCACTCAGCTCCTTAGCTGGATAGGGGAAAGAAAGCATAATGAAAGTCTCATTGGTTGAGATAAGGACAGGGAGCGATGGAAGGATTCTTCTACTGTTCCAGTGTGGGATCTCTCCCATGGGAGACAGTCCTCTGCAAACTTCTGCAGCATTAGTCCTTCCCACTTGCTGCAGTTCATCATCTGCTCTAGTGTGGGTCCCTCCCATGGGATGCAGTCCTTCAGGAATAGGCTGCTCCAGTGTGGATCTGCCATGGGGTCACAAGTCTTGCCAGCATACCTGCTCCAACGCGGTCTCCTCTCTCCGTGGGACACATATCCTGCAAGGAGCCCATTCATTGTGGACTTCCCATGGCATCACAGCCTCCTTTGGGCTTCCACTGGCTCCAGTGTGGGGTCTTCCATAGGCTACAGATTAATCTCTGTTCCACAGTGGACTTCCAGAGGCTAGAAGGACACAGCTGCCTCACCATGGTCTTCACCACAGGCTCCAGGGGAATGTCTGCTACAGCACCTGGAGCACCTCCTTCCTTGCCTTCACTGATGTCTGCAGAGTTTTGTCTCTCACATATTATTACTCCACTCTCTGGCTGCAGTTGCAGCTGGTTTTTAGCCTTTCTCAAGTACGTTATTCCAGAGGTACATTATTCCAGAGCTACTACCATCACTGATGGGCTCAGCCTTGGCCAGTGGCAGGTTTATCTTGGAGCCAGCTGGTATTGGCTTCATTAGGCATGGGGTGACTTTCCAATAGCTTCTCATAGATGCTACCCTTTTAGCCCCCTCACTATCAAAACCTGGCCACACAAATCCAGTACACTGCTCTGTAATACTGGGAAAAATACAAACACAAATTATGCAGGGACTACATGGGCCACAACTGTGCTGGAGAATGTATCAAGACAGTAGAGAATACAGCAAAAAACACCCCTATGCTTAAAGGGACTAGCAGGTGCTGCTGTGCTGTGGCTCATATTCTGTCATTTAAAGAAGTGCAGATCCTGCAGGGCAATTTGGAGTTCGCTCAGGGCGTCTGTAGGGAACAGAGAGAGTTTGGCAGCGGAAAATGCTCATTTACTGATGCCATTCAAAGTTTTGATGCCATTCAGAGCTTTAATGCCTAGTCAAATGTTTCAGGGCTATGACTATTTTCTCTTTGACTTCACCCTTTAGATCGTATGCTGATAACAGAGCAGAAATCAGACCTTTCTTTTTACAGCATTTGTCCTGGAAAAACTATGGTTGCCACTTTTTTTTTTAATTAATTGTACCCTAACAGACAAACCTCTGATCCAGCAGGCTGCCCATATGTTGCCTTTAAAATCCTGTTTTCCTATGGCTTTACACACTGCCAGGCTAGAAGGGAAGAGATGGGAGGTACTTTCTACACATTTGGTTGAAATGTTTAATCAAAATATTCCACTCAACAGTAATATGGGGACGCAGAACAGCAGCCACAATGAGCCTATGGATGTACAGCAAACACAACCACCTCTGACCTGGAAGGAGAGGTCATCAAGATTTATAATGTGTTTTACATTGAAACATATATTAAATACAATGCATAAACAGCTCTTCAGTCATGCTGAAGGGGTCCAGAACAGAGCTTGTTACATGATTTCAAAGATATTGGCAAAGCTGTCAAGGGAAGCCAGTGTAATATCTTGCTGCAGTAGATCTGCTTACACTGTGCACAAAAGCCACAGACATTACAGTTTTCTTATGAGAGCACCAAAACCATTCTTTTCAATATACCAATATTGATCCTACCATTGGGAATGGCTGGGAAAACTGCATTAAGGGAGCTGTATTGCTTGGAAAAACTGATAACTTGTCTCTTAGGCTCATGCTGTTAAATGAGATGAAGTAAAGCCTATTGTGGGATGCTGAAGAGGAGCTTACCAGCAAAAAGCTGACAGAAACAGTGCTATTTCCTGTCTGATTTTCATGTAAAAAGTTAGAAAAAATGAAATATAGCGGGGTGAGACAGGTGTGGGTGTTACATACACAGCAACATTTGAAAAACACTAAAACCCCTCTGAATGCTAAAAAATACCAAGCTTCTCTTCTAGCAAGTGAAAGTGGCTGATCCTTTCTGAACTGCTTCAGTTGTTGTCCACCCTGTGCATTGCATGGTATGTGGGTTTGGTAGAGGATGAAGAAAACTAGTGTGTCGTTGAATCCTCTGTCCAGCTCTGTTCTTATGAAGGTGGAAAGTGGGTTTGGTTATTGAATCAATTACATCTTCTGGATGAAACACCCTCTAGCCCGTCAAATAAAACCAATACAAGACATTCAATTGTTAAATGCAAGGGAACTTCCACTACTGCATGTATTATCCAGGTTAGCAAGGAGAAGAGCACCAGAACTAGAGCTCAGCTAAGAATCATCTTCCAGTGTGAGCATGGCTTTAGTATTGTGCACCAGCAGCTTCACCACTGAAACACAGAGGACCCAAATCCCCATGTGTAATGACATTAAGGAGTCCTTTTGGAAAGATGATGAGCAGGAAAGCTCTGAGTGAGATGACAGGAAAAATGTTTATCACCCAACTCTACAAATAACCTGGTCCTCATGAAGCAATTCTGTTTAGCTAAGAACAAAAGTAGATGAGTAGAACATACAACTCTCAGTGAAGTTACTTACAATTCTTTTTTACAACTAGCGCCTTCCCAGCTGGAACATTATGATTAAATATTACACTATAAATTTGGGTAAAAAAAGGAAAAGGTTGAATATAATATACTACAGCTTATGAAATCTTCAAAACCAGAGCGAGATAAAGATTTGCTTCTGTAAGAAACTGTCTGCAAACATTAGAGAATAAAAAAAAACAACACTGAATCCATTATACTCTCAGACACTGGGCCATAATATAGGCATAGAAACCTTTTCTCTGTTACCTCTAGGAAACAAGTTAGAAAGGTGTTTGTTCCAGACAGGCTAGATTTTATCCTGAATTTTTCTGACCCTGAGATTAATACAGTTGGTTAGAAATGCCACGATCATGGATTCCATCTGTGTATGGGCCATTCACTTAAGAGTTGGACTTGATGATCCTTGTGTGTCCCTTCCTCAGAATATTCTGTGATCTTAATGAATTTTATTAACAGTAATGAAAAAAATCTCTGCTTACCCTCAAGGATATTTGGAGTGGGGTACTACTACCAATATCTGCTGCATGAGGCTGTGTCATGCCAGCTGGTGTTCTATAAATTTAATTTGGATCCCTAGTTTATGGCAAAGAACTGGTTCAAATATATTCTGATCACCTAATGCTTCCCTAAATTAATCCATCAGAAAAGTATACAAAATTAAACTGCTCTGAAATTCAGAGGTTTTCTTTTTAAAAAAAGGTTTTCTGATAGTAATGCTGGTAAGTATCTGCATTAAAGATTTGAATAAATGATTCATGTAATTAACAGCATATTCAAATGCACATTCTAGCTTCTACAGAATGAAAGAAGAGAGGGAAAATGGGTATATACTAATATTAATTAATTAGCCAAGCAATGTTAATTAGGCAACTACATAATTAGGTTTGGGACAATGAGGTTTCTTTTGCTCTATTTGGTCATATATGTTCATCTTCCCTCAAACTCAATTTCATGTTAAGTACTGGATCTCAGCTTACTTGATGTATGTGTTTCAGGGAACCTGATAGGAAGTTGTCGGACTTTCCAGTGTGTCAGAAAAGCTTATACTCTGAGATACTTATGTAAATACCATAATACAATTTTCTTAACCTGCTGTCTTGTAAAAAAAAAAAAAATCCCTCTAGCTTCCTAGAGAACTGTAGAATATCTGGAAGAACATGAGTGTATCTGAATAATTTATTATATATTTGATATAAAATTGTGAGAATGATTGGTTTCAATTTTGAATATAGTAATCTAATGTAAGATTTTTCAATTATATTCAGAAGCTACAAAGAGTTTCCAAAGCATGAACAGTAATAATCAAATAAAGCTGATGATTACTCCTTAACTGTTATACTATGCCCCCATTCCCATGAAATTAGTTTTATAAGATAATTTCATAAAGAAATGTCAACAAACTAGGGATTCAAATTGTTGAAATTAGTTTGCATTATTAAGTTGATAACCTTTGTCTGTCTTGTTGTGATTCTATCTTTATCTTTGTATTTAATCGGTTCCTTTTATCTTCTCCTTTGCATTCACCATGTCTTGTTAATGTCTAAATCTAGCTGTAGAGAATAATAGATGCTTACATCCAAGGCTGATAGTATTATTGCTGTAATTATCTTTAAAAGACAAAGGGAAGAAAATAAAGAATGTAACAATTAGTTCACTTAACTCCTCAGAAGGATAGCATCTCTCTCCTGTTCTCATTTTGTTACCTATTCATCTCTACCTACAGTAAGTTTTTCATGCTGTTGTCATTCCTCGAGAGCTGGCAGAAACTATTTTCCTGGCATGCTTATTTTCTCAGTTATGTTTAACTCTAAAATCAGTGCATTTTTACTCTTTGCAGAGCTTTATCTGCATCTTGCTTCTGTCTAGGAGACAGGAAACCTATTACTATTTCATGTCTCAGGGAAAAAATTGCTTTCAGCATTCTTCCTCAAAAGCCATTTTACTTTTAAACCCATCTCTTCCTTCTTGTATATGGAAAATTAAGAACTTCTTATCATGTTTTATGAGCATTTAAGGGAAGTACTCTGAACTAGCCCAGAATGCATGTTGCTGTAACCAGGATCATCAAGGAAGGAGAGCAGGAAAGCAGTCACTTGCAATTAGAATCACAACGTCATAGAATACCCTGAATTAGAAGGGACTCACAAGGATCACTGAAATCCAGTTCCTGGTCCTGAACACAACAGTCCCAAGAATCACTCAGCATGTGCCTGAGAGTGTTGTCCAAATGTTTCTTAAACTTTGTCAGTTGTGGTGCTGTGATCATTTTTCTGTGGAGACTGTTACAGAGCCCAGACACTCTGTGGATAAAAAACTATTCTCTAATATGTAACCAAAACCCTCTCTGATGCAACTTCAGTCCACTCCCTCAGATCCTGTCACTGGTCACCAGACAGGAGAGATCAGTGTCTGCCCCTCCTGTGCCCCTCTAGAGGAAGTTGAAAACTGCAATGAGGTCTCGCCTTAATCTCCTCTTCTTCAGGCTGAACAGACCACATGACCTCAGCCACTTCACATGCAGCTTCTCCTCAAGTCTCCTCATCCTCTTTATTGCTCTCCTTTGGATGCTCTCGCATAATTTAATATCTTTATTATGTTGTGGAACCCAAAACTGCCCCCAGCACTTGAGGTGAGGCTGCCCCAGCACAGAGCAGAGCAGGACAATTCCCTCCATTGCCTGGCTGTGGATGGATGCTGTCCCTGATGCCCCCAGGGCACAGCTGGCCCTCCTGGCTGCCAGGACACTGCTGACTCATGTTTAACTTGATCAGGACCTGCAGGTCCCTTTCTACAGTGCTGCTCTCTGACATGTCATTCCCCAGTCTTGTTTGTACGTCCAGGTGCAGAATCTATCATTTGTCTTTGTTAAAACTTTGTATGGCTGGTGATTGTTCAGCCTTCATATTTGTCAAAGCCTATCTTCAGGGCCCTTCTGCAGTCCCCCTCTGCCTTCAAGGAAGTCAACAGCTCTTCCCAATTTAGTATCATAGTCAAACTTTCTTAGTATTCCTTCCAGTCCTGTGTTCAGTCATTTAGGAAGATGTTGAAGAGAACTGGGAATAAAATGGAGCCCTGCAGAGCCCCACTGATGTGCATCCACCAGCCCAGTGTAACTCCATTTATTATAATCCTTTGCCCCTGACTCATGAGCCAGCTGCTCACCCATTGTGTTAATCCAACTGGTTGTAGTCCAGTATCAGAAGATTTACTGAAATCCAAAAAGATTCTATCAGATGGCTTCCCTTGTATATGGACACTTCTTTCAAGGGTGCTCTTCCTGTATGGCTAGTATTTAGAGTGCATGCCATGGAAGTTTGGTGAGCTGGTAGGAGGAGCCAAGGATTTTGGTCATCTACCATTCAAAGAAGTGCTTTAGCTAACTGTACAGGTCATTATTGATTGTCTTAGTATATGGAAACCAATGCAGGCTCTTAAGATTTTTTCTTAAAATAGAAACACTTTTAAAAAGTAAAAATGTGAATTCATGATCCCTAATATGAGAAGATAATTAATTTTGAAAATGAGTGATTTCTCAGTTTGTAATTTGGCTGATGACAAGCAAATGATGAAAACCAGGGAGTCAGAAGAGCTAAACCAGCTAGCATTTGTTATCAGTCAGTGCCCCCTTCTGTCTTACTGGGACACCCTGGTTTTGACCTTGGCTTCCGTCTACATACATATTTAACTTAATCCTCACTTTAGATCTATTTCAAAGAAGGCCAATTTAAGAGCAGATAGGAGGTAGGAAAACTTTGGCTCCTAGATGTAGTACCTTCTGATCATAGGTACAAAATAGCT
Organism: Parus major; assembly: GCF_001522545.3. Lineage (NCBI taxonomy): Eukaryota > Metazoa > Chordata > Aves > Passeriformes > Paridae > Parus > Parus major. The sequence goes on from NC_031768.1 coordinate 34,644,578, forward strand.
GCAAACCACCTGGCTTTCTGGCTCTTGTCTTTCAATTTCTGGAGCATCCAGAATACCTGCTTGCCTTACAGGTGATCACTGCAAACAAATGCCTCTGCTGAGCTCCAAACCAGCTGTCTCATTTTCATGCATAACTACAAAATGACACATTTGCGGAGGGAAGTGACTTGTTTGTCCAGAAGAGAATGGGACCCTTGTCAACACATGCTGGGACCATTCTTTCAGAGACAGCTTTGCAGCTGGAGAATTGCCCAACAGTAGTATGATGAAAAAGACTGACACTGGCTCAGTAAATTAAACCAGCAGACGGCTCTTAATCTTAAACCAGCATACATTCAAATAAACTAAGCTTCTGCATACAGCTCAGCATAGCTGGCTTCTATTTTGCAGGACTACATGACATTCATGTAGGATGTTATCAGGGGCATGAAGGGGCATTTCAGTTCCTGCTCAGTCTTCCTTGGGCTTCCTCTTTCCTCCTCCCCATGCTTCTATGAGCTCCATTTCTCTTCAGCCTTAATTCCCTCTCTGAACTGCCTTTTAGGTGTTCCCATCTCTGGTCCTGCCTCTCAGCTGGATCTGAGACCTATCCCATAGATATCTTGCCTCTTGGATGGGATGAGCCCATTGGTTCATACAGCTCTACCTGCCTGACAGATTTTGGACTCACATTGCTGCCTTCTCTTCAGTCCTGTTTCTGGCCTGGTGTTGTTCAGCTCCTGACAGGAGCTCCCAGATGGACCATGGATCAGGTTCATTGCTTGCCATTTCAGGGGCTGCCAAAGTGCCCTGTGACCAGAAGCTGGTCCTGCCTTCAGAGAGAGAACAACACAGTTTGGGACATACTTAGGATTTTTTTCACTGAAAAGGCTCTGCTTCATTGATCCAGGGTCTGAAGGAAAAAGTGAACTCTTTTATCAGCCTTTTTAAAGGATGACTCAGTTTTATTCCCAGCAGGTAAGGATCTTCTGTGGGTATGTGATGTGGGAAAACCCACAGAGCAGATTTGAACTTGCTGCCGACTGTCCAAGTTGGAGTTGACAATGCTGCTCTGTGTACTGTGCTGATGAACTATCCCTTGTCAGCAGGTGGGCCATACTAGATGGTTACCTGGGTGGAGGTTAAAAGAAGCAAAAAAAGGCCCCTCCTTGACTTCAAAATTTAGACAGCTGAAATCCAAGCTCAGCCCTTCTGGTACATTAGTCCAAGGAGTCAAAGCGGAGTTACTCCACTCTCTTTGGCTGAAGTGTTGGCAGTTTCATTGTCAAATGTATGCATGGTCATTTGATGGAAAAAGGTTATATTTGGAGAAAGGTGTATAATTCAATGCTTGATTTTATATAGCTCTATAACAATACTAAAATCATAAGTTACAGACAGTTTTTTGTTTGCAGGTATAGTAGCTAATTACCAAGTTATAATATAATTATATATTTATCAGATAATTATATAATTATCAGATATAATTGTACCTGTAATCTGAAAGAACAATTATTTGAACGTTTGACATTTCTGCGGCTTGGTTTGTACTTCACATGTAAAGCAGTCATATCCACCAAATTTAATGTAAAATATTTGTGTTATAAAGAAGTATTTAATTTCTAATGAAGACTTAAAAATTCCCTCCATGGAAATAATGCATGAAAATAACTGAAAGCCCAGTGAGATTTTAATCTCTAAATACTTGAATATAGTATAATACATATACTAGGAGTGTTAGGATAATTTTCTAGTACATCTTTTTATATGTCCTGTTTAGGGGAATATACTCTGTTTGGCAAGTCAAAAGATGTGCTGGTGAGGGAGCATTTAGATTCAAACTGCTGTGTTCACTGCTCTCTCTTGCCCTGTGGGTGTTAAGAAGCTGTGCTTATTGTGGCAGAAGGAAGGCAGAAGAATGAAAGTCATAAATCAGTTGTTAATTGTCATTAGTGCCTTCAAAAATTTGGCTTTATTATTAGAATCGGACATTATACTCAGAAAAAAAGGAATTACTGTATGAATTCTACAAACTATGCTCCTTGTAATTGTTCTAGCTTGCTGTAACAAACTCCTAGAAAGGTTTTGCCTTGCAAAAATTAGAAACCATGGTAGAGCCTCTGTCTTATTAAGCCAGTTGGCATTTGCTGTCAAGAAACTTAACATCACCCACACAGCTCACATTTTTCCCATATAAAATTGCAAAACCTTCAAGGTAAATTTTGTACAGTTTAAACTCTGCCTGCCAAATATTTGCTACTGTGCAACAGAGGGTAAAAGATACTTGAAACCAGGGAAAACAAGCAACTGAGAACATGACCTGCTTAAGAAATTAAAATGTTTTGGGGAATATAGCCTTTTAATTTTATCCACAATTTTTATTCATTTTCTCTCAAATTCTAGGCAAATAAGTATACAAAGCCTAAGAGGGGATATTTCTGTTTGGTAAGGAGAAAATTGACTGTGGAAATAAAGAGATGAAAAAGACATTCGAAATGTTAATGAAAAATGTCTATGACTTTATCATAAGAGGTCAGAAATTGTGCCAAGAGTCATCTCTACAGTTTGAGGTAGGATGAGATTTTGTGGGTTGATTTTATAGGTTTTTTTCCTGTATTTTTTTCTTTTTAATGAATTATCAAATTCAGATTAGAATGGATAAGAGAGGTGCACTAAGTAGCAAAAACCATTTCTATTCATTAAAAAGTAGGAAACTAGGACTGATTATATTTTAGCAATTATTTTTATAGTTAATTTCTATTCAAACATGAAACAGACACGTCTTCTCTAACTGATTTACATTAAGACACAAGATGGCTTCTAATATTTAAATTTCAAATTAGATAAACTGAAACTAGCACTAAAAACCATTAATCTTAATATTATCCCAAACTGACTGGGTTTCGAATTGAAAAATCACTTAGCTTATCGTATTCCTGTAGCAATTAATGGGTTCAGTAAAGATAATTTTGTGTGTAAAATGATGGAATCATAAAATGCTTTGGATTGGAAGAGACCTTAAAGATCATCAAATCACTAAAAGAAGATAAAAAATACTTATAATAGTATTTTCTAATTTTTTGATATCATATAAAATCAATATAACACACTGAAGAAAAACCAGAAGAATTAAAAAATTTACATGGTCTTCAATATATATGGAGATCAGACTCTGATACTGTTATTCAGTAGGACATCATTCATGTTTCAAAGCAGTCCCAAGATTTCAAAGCAATTATTTTGGAAGGGGAAATATACCAAATCTAAATTATTAAACAAGCTTTGGGGTGAATGCTAAAGTAACATTTATATTTATTTACCAATAATGTATACTGGTCACAAATTTGAATAGATTGATATATGCCTTGTAGTCAGCACAGATGTTGTGACTTATTAATGAGTCATAACTTTTAAAATTAAGTTATTTTGCCTTTTTTCAGTGAGTGTTTACTGTGAAATACAATCTTGCTCTCTGTTTAGAGAGCACTAAGTAAAAACACAAGCTGAGGTGACTGCCTAGCTCCTTTATTTAGCTCCTTTTTTGTACCTATCAACAATTGGTTCATTTGTAGCAATCAAGCAGACCTTTCACCAGGAGAAGTCAGGAGGATTTTCTCCCCATTCTGGATTTAAGTCTGAGGATTATGAGACTCTCCTGGATGTTTAGAGATATAAGATTGGACCATTCTCAGCTGAGGTGGAGCTTCAAAATTGTTTCCCATTCTTTTTGTTGTCAAAGTGCTGTAAGTGTCAGGCTGCTAGGCAAAGGCCAAACCTCCATCTGTGTGTTTTTTTAGAAAGATTGGTACTACATTTTTGGAAGTGACCTTAAGAGACTCCACACATTTAATTACAATGAAGCTATTGAACCTAAATTCTAGAAGGGAGAAATTGAAGTGAAATAAATATATGTATATGCTTGTGTGTACACTTTATTGTCTCTTTTGGCAGTGGAATTGTCCAACTGTGGCATTTGAAGTCATCATGATGGATTTAGATATATCCATTATAAGTGTTCATTCCCCAGATTTGGGGACATGTAGATAAGAAAGCGATCAATAAACTGCAGTGCAGGATTGTTATTCAGAGAGATTTCAATGGGCTGGAGAAATGGGTTGACAGGACTCATGAGGTTCAGAAAGATAAATGTAAAGTCCTTCACTTGGGGAGGTGTAAATCCATGTACAAGTCCAGGCTGGGGACTGACTGTGCAGAAATCAGGTTAGGAGAAAAGGTCTGGGGGGTAATGGTGGAAAACCAAGGTGAACATGAGTAGGCAATGTGTCCTTTCACCAAAGGAAAACATAGAGCTATGTGAGCAGGACTGAAGGTAACAGTTTGGTGATGGTGGTTATTCCCTTCTGTTCAGCTCTTGTTAGCTTCATCTGCAGTGCTGTGTCCAGTTTTGGGTTCCCCAGACCACTTAGATGACTGGCATGTTTGAATGTATGTGATGTACAAGAGGCTGAGAGAATGACATATTCTTCTTAGGATGAGAAGGCAAAGAGGAGATGTTGCTACCTTCAGGTACTTAATAGCCAGCAATGCTCTAGAACAAAAGTTGCAACATATGAAATTTTGAATATTAGGAATATACATACACACACACACACATATTAGGAAAAATTATTAGGAAATTATTAGAAAAAATTTTAGGAAAAAGAATCACAGCAGGGTACAGAAACTAAAAGAGGTTATGTAAAGAGGCTATGAACTTTTCATCTGTGAGGATATTAAAAAATTCACAAGGTCTCAGGAAGCCTGATCTGAGTTGAACAGTGGGTTGGATCAGACATGATCTCCACATCCCACCCCAAATTTCTCTGTCTTTATGACTCAGCAAACTCTCAAATTGTAGATTTATGTTTCCACAGTTCACATGTTAGAGTATACCTCATTTATCTGACTCATGATGTAAGAAATAAGATGCCTTGGCTCTTTTGAAAAATTCCTGTGTCTCTTTGCATGTTTAGGCTTCCGAGTACTTTAAGGCACATTTCCCACCCTTTTTTCTCCTGAAACTAATGTGTGATATTTCTGTTATCATTTCTTTCTCAAAAAAATTTCCAGTAGGAAGCATAATCCCCTCTGTATAAATGCAGAGTAGCCAAAAACCAAGGGGGACCTGCCTGCCTGAGAGTGCAGAAAACAAACCATTGGGGTTTTTTCACAGTTAAACACCCAGATGACAACTGGAAATTCATATGTATGTTTCTGGACACATATCATGGAGAAATTTAATAAATTCTTAGATACAGACAGTCTAATATTTCTGATTTGACTGGACAGGATCCAGTGTTATACACAATTTAGGCAAACATCACATTTCCTAGACCAGCACGCTAGCTCTTCTAGCATATGGAAAATCCTGGCTGTGATATGGAGATTAAATTGCTGAAGTAGAGTTTTAATTTTTATGGCATTTCCTCCCAAATCACTCTTCACAAAACCTGTTTTCTAAATGAAATTAAACTCCGTAGAGAGTGTTTTAAAAAAAGGGTTGAGAGGGTTTTAAAATGATCCCTCTTTCATACATAAATTTACTTGCTTTCCCTAGTGTGCTGGAGGAGATCTAGAAGAGTCTGATACCTCCACAAAATCTCAGTCTGGGCAAGTTTCAAAGAGATAGCTCTCTGAATTTAAGGCTATGGATATGCAATTACTGTCATGTCCCTGGAATATTTCCAAGCCCCTTGACAGAAAAAAGATGTGCAATGCAAGTGACAAACTGTAACAGTATAGAGTATAGATGTGTATATCTTAGCTAGTCACCCTTGGGTCTTCTTTACAATCAATACAGAGAAACACACTTTTAAGTCACTGTTCTTATCTCAGAGCCAACATTTAAAGTGGGAGAGGTGTGTGGTGTCATTACCATTGAAAGTTATGAGACACAAATAATACTGAAGATGAAAACTCTCATTTTGAAAAAACTTGTTTGGTCATATTCCCCCAAAGCTACCCATGAGTAGAGAGATGTAAGGACTACCCAGAAGTAGGCTTTCCTTTTGTACTCAGAATGTAGTAATGGGAATAAAAAGGCTTTCATGACTTCTAATTTGCTCTGCAAAAGCTACTCATTTTAGAACACAGAAAAAGACAAAATGTTTTTTTCAATTCATTCTGATCTGACCCAAATACATCAAACTGGTGCCACTGAGCAATATTTTTCTGTTCTCTGTTATTGATAATTAATGTGCTTGTCTGGAGCAGAAGCTAGGTCCTGGTTCAGAGGCAAATGTACCTGTCTGTAATAGAGCATGTGGGCCACTGGATGGAGCCACGAGAAACACGGTAGCCAGCCCGGCTCTTGCGGCTCCTGATCGTCCCATTAAAATGGGAGCTTGTCTGGCAGTATCTAAATCACAGATATAAAATAGAGCAATGAATTTCAAGAGTGAGAAAACTTAGTTCTCCCACTGTCTCTTTTACTGTTTCAGCTCCAGCCTCCAGGAGCTCCACTGGACCTTGCTGCTGTGGCTGCCCATGCCTAGTTTTCAAACACACAGGTGTTTTCCAAGCTTCTCCCAACTCAAAGCCACTCATGAAGGTGTTCACCAGTGATAAATAGTAATAGGGAAAAGCAGTATTGAATGAAGCATCGTTTTATCATGAAAATGATATTTCATATGTACTGTTTCTAAAAATCCTGACAAAATCTTGAAAGAAATATGCAGTTGATGTACAGAAAGGCATTTTTTAATTCAATGAAGTGGATAGGGACTGAACCAAAAACTACAGGATAAAAGATATAAAAATGAAATATCTTAAATAACTGCAAATAGTATTCAAACATTCATTCAAGATAATTTTAAAACAACAAAACCACTTTGAGGACTATTTACTGCAAAATTGTTCTTCTTTTGAAAATATTCATTTGAAGGCAGAACAGATGGGTTTTTTTATCTCCTGGTTAGGTTTTGGGATTTAATTTAGACTTTAATTGACATACTAACCTGAGACACAGAAGTGGATTATGTGAACTGATTCATAGTCTGAATTCTGTGTTACCAAAGAATCTGGCCAAAGAAAAGCTCCTCTTTCTCTATGACTACAATGAGATATCTTAAGTCCTGTAATTTCTGCTTTGGAGTGCTGATGCTTATATTGAATGACAAATGTTGATCCTTAATGTTGGCTCATTCTGTAAATATTATCTCTTAGTACTTTTCTATACTTTCGAATTTTTATAAAATCCTTATCATCTTCACAAACTCAACAAACTAATACATACAATGTAATTGTTCAGTAGTTTATGTACTATTATTTGACAATTCATGAGGATAGAAAAGATTCAGTTATTGAGTAAAAGTAGGCAAAATGCAAGCCTACTTAAAAAACATTGGAACAATATTGCTTAAACATCACATTCCATACTGAGAAAGGAAACCTTCCATTTTTCTGAAAGGTTTTCTTCACAGTCAAGAGGAACATAATGAAATGAAATATACATAACATAAAAGAACACATTAGGGAAAGAAATTTGTGCAGATGCAGAAATCTCAGTGAAATCAATTAAAAAGTCCAGTGCTATTGTTATGTTTTATCTTTTTCCAACCCTTCATCTGGTTGTTGTTTTTTTCATCACAATTCATAATCCTGCCCATAAGCAGGAGTTTATTAGACAAATGAACTGTCTTCTGAGTTCTTTGCAAAACTTCTTGCCTTAACCTGTTTTATAAGTGCATGTTTGCTTGAGAGGAAGCTCTGTATTCTTAATAAGGAATATTCTGTGACATTCCATACATTCAAGATGAGGGTTTACAGCTATTATTTATATTGCATCTAAACAGCATGCAGCCAGATCCCATGAAGAGTTTTATCACAGTTTGGATTAATAAAATAAGTATTTCTTATTATTCCATGGCTAAACAGTCAAAGTAATGCATGGAAATTTAAAGCAGATAGAGAAATAAAGTACATATCTGCTAGAAATATTTAATATCAGTTTAATGTCTAACATGAACATGATAGTGAGGTAGTTTGATTTTTAAACTCATAAAAATTCTCAATCCTACCCTTGAGTCAAGAACATAAAAGAAGTAATACAACAGTAGTTATGGATGTTGTTTAAAAACATTCCATATTGGCAATATGGCATTTATTTCTGTTTTTCTGATGTTTTTAAGAAAGCTTGTTAGAAGTTTTTTCTTTCCTCATTTTAGGATCAATTTCTGGAGACTAAGAAAAGGTTTAGTTTACCTAATTTCTTTTTAAATGAAAAATATGTACTTTTTCCTTCAGGTGGACAAATCAAAATTAGCAAATTATTTTAACTTCGCTGTCTTTAAGTTCATTCCACATGCAAAAAGGTTGTCCAAGAAATTCTGATGTAAGATCTGTGTTTACTCTACAGAGATCTGGACAGAAGTTAGCTTCAATCCCATGTGCTATGAGCAAAAGGCACTGAGGGAACAAAGATTTCCAGTATTCTGGGCACAGCAAAAAAGCCATTTGAGCTAAATAAACAGAGGTAGAAAATTGTTTACTTTACAATGAAAGTTTTATTTGTCTCGGATGACTCACAAGATACGGTGCTCTTGTTTGTATGGTAAAAACTGAAATGAAATTCCATCCTGAGAGCTCTTCGAAGCTCTTTCACACAAGTATTGGGCTCTATCTGGAATCTCATTAGAGCTCGAGTAGTACCCCTAACACAAACTTGTACAGTGATCAGATAAAGAATGATAAATACCTTTAATAACAAAAATTTACTTTCCTTGTGTAATTCCATAAGCTTGTTCAGTGCTTTGATAGCAGGTATATTGTTCAGCCAAACATATCCTTATTTCCCCTACCACTGGTATGTTTTAAGGACTGAAATCAATCTATTTTACTGCTTTTGCTGATAATTAGTCAAGAAATTATTCCTCTCACAGATATGAGGAACAAACAGATTTTTCTGGGAACTTATGAACAATCCCAGAACTTCTCATAATGCACATGCTGATCAGTTGTAAATGACTGTTTTCTAAAAGCCAGTTTCTCCTTCAAAAAAAATTGACTTTACACCTCAGTTTGTTGAAGCTGCTTTTGCTGATCATCTTCCATTTGAGTGAGGCTGTCTGTTATCTTTCTTTGCCACCCACCACCAATCAATGCCTACCATTTTACTGTTGCTTCTACCTACTCTGAAGCCTCTATTTTCAGATGAAAAAGAACTTCATATCTTTATCCCAATAGTTCTATTCACAGTCTTCTCCCACAGTTCATTCCTGGTTGTCATTTGTGAAGGGGTTAGTTTTTCTGGTCTGTATAGCTCATCTTCCTGTCTTTGGTGCCTTATTGACCCCTTCACTGTATGAAGCAACAATTTCTTTAACACAGTAATTGGTGCAAAAGGAGGTGTCTAGTTTCTCTAACCCTTCAGTGTAATTTCAAGGTATGATCACAGGAGCTATTTCCCTTTCCTTGCTTTATGGCTTCTAAAAGCAAATACCCGGAGAACACCAGAAAAGCATTTTCAAAGATTACAGTGATTTTCCTGTAAGTAAAAATCTTGATTATTGTTAGATTGTGTAAAACACATGCTTTTTTTTCTTTTTTTTTTTGAGACACAGCAAGTTAAGAGAAAGAGCCAATAAAAGAGTCCTTAAAATTCCATACCTGTACTAGTGGCAAACCTTAACATTTGTCTATGTGGAGTGCTGATGAACCTCTTAGATAGGAAGCTGGAGATTAATTGTACAATGTCTCAGCTTTCTTGAATACTATTAGCTCTTCCCCTGACAAAACAACAAGCTGGTACTGCTTAGTGCTTTATTTCCTATTCAGGGAAATTATTCAAGACATCAAATATTCAATAGTCAGTTTTCAAGATGATAAATTGTCGTCTCCATTCATATGGAGTTCAGCACTGTTCAATAAGGTTTCAGAGTAAATAAATGCCAGCTCTTAATTCCTGGTGAGAATTGACACAACTCATAGAGGAACTGAAAGGTGGGAGCTGGAAGGAGAGCTGTGTTTCAAACTAAATAATATAGATCAGCGAGCAACTCAAGTGAGAAAAAGTGTATTTTTTATTTCTTATTAGATTGACTTCCATTAATGTATACAACTTCATCTCACTGTAGCATGATGGACATAATGGCATTCTTATCTGTTTCCTTTTAGGAAAGTGTGAGCTCTCAGCCTTTCTCAGTTGGTGTTCCAAATCACAGAAACAGTTGTTTATGACCACTGTAAATAATATGGTTATTTCCATAATATTTACATATTTAATATGTAAATGATCTGGTTTTTTTCCCTGGCTCTATGGCATAATGGATTTAGGATGATATCTCAGCTCCTTGAGAGGTTGGGGCAAATAAACTCTGCAGCATTAATTGTATTTTCATTAGTATTTTGAAACAACATATTTGAATTAAAAGAAAATATTTGGGACATGTAGAGAAAGTTTTACTTCTTCCTGGTTTCTTAGGATAATTTCTCTTGCTTTGCCAGCTGTATTGAAGCTTTCATCATATTCTCTCATAGACACTTAGAACTTGCATGTGAGTACCTAGAATTATCCAGGTAGAAAAAAATCATTGTTTTCATTTATTTCTCCCAAAATCATGTAAAATGCTAAAATGACTATTTAGTGATTCTTCTAAGCAAAGCAATCAAAGGTTCTTTATTCCATCATGTTCATTTTCTTTGCAGAAAAATTGTATCATTACTGTGTTAAAATCCAAAAGACAAAACTGGCATTGTCTGTAATGAGACAATTTAATAGGAAATAATGATCTTATACATATAATAAATGAATGTATAAAGAACTCTAGCTTCAATTGAAAATAATTTAAAAATTAATTACAGAAGTTAGTCTTAAATATGGTGTTAGTAAAAATAAGTACTGTTCTGTGAACACAACTTTCTCTTTAATCTCCAACTGACCCTCTCAAGCTATGGTCATTTACTGTAATTAATTACATATCAGATAATTTTCGGTAAACTACTGACATGAGATAATGTAGTATGCAACTGTTAATTTCTCTATGGTTTTACAGAGACAATTTGTACAGCCAACTTTAACCATGCACACTTACTAATTTAATTTTTTATTAGAATGGAACAGTTTAATTAGAGAACCAATACCTAATACTCTGGTATCAAGGAAATGAAATGTCATCCTTTGGTAAGACTCAGCTGCAGGTTTCAGAACACAGGATAAATGATCCCTGAAACACAGTATAATTGGATGCTGCTGCATCTCTTGTTTCAAGATATTAATACATGCTTCGGGACATGATGGACTTTCCTTCTATTAGTGTCTCTCCATTAAATAGTTTGGAAAGGAAATTAGTGTACACCCATTAGTTTTGAACTCTCCCCGATTTTTTATTTACTGTCTGAGAAATTTCTTCACTCCTGGTCACTACTGCAAAGACGTAATAATGAAAATTTTCAGATTACTGAACTGCCTTTTAGAGATTTATGGTGGCTGAGTAGAATTTAGCCCTACATCTATCAGCCTAGAGTCAGTAGTTAATAAATGGATTTTGCTTATTGCCTATTCCCAAAACAGAGTTTGGGATTAAAATTACAGAATAAACATAAAACATAATTTGAAATTAGTAGAAGGAAATTAAAAGAGTGAGTACTTATTAACAACAAAAATGTGTGTGGTAGATGAAGAACAAGAAAAGAACCAAAATAAATTTTATTTTAACAGGAGGGGAACAAGTCATGTTTTTTTTTAACAATTAAGATTAGAGATGTACATTGGACCCCAACAAAAAGAAAAAAAAGTCAATCCAAAGGAAAGGAAAGCTCATCAGAAAGTTTATTGTAAACTTTCTTTCTTAGGAATTATCTTTTATGCTTTGTATAAAGTCTCCCTGTTTCAGTATGTTTAGAAAAGCTGGGAAACACCTTGCCTTATGCCTTTGGCAAGATTTAGTGAAGCTTAAAACTTTGGTGGGTTTTGACAGTGTAGTTGGCATCAGGGGACAAGAAATTTAAGAAAGGAGGTGGAAATTGAGAAGTTCAGAGTTGGGATTGATAGCTGAAATAATGACTCCAGCTTTTACGGTTTTAAAGTAGGGCATATGAAGGAGAGGTTTCACATTTCAGATGCATTTGCATACTCCAAAGCAGAGTCAGAATATGGATTTAGCCAGTGAACAAAAGCTAAAAACGTTTGGGAATTCAGCAGGTGCAATTCCTTATAGAAATCTGTGCAACCACCATGAAGGAGCAAGGCACAAATATCAGCAAATGGTTGATGTTTTCTAGGAAAAAGAAAACATGTTGAGTATATGCATTGAGAACATAGCAAAAACAAGATGCAAAAACATGTATTCTAGAATCTAGAAAATTTGCAATTTGCAACAATAAAAGACTCAGAGGTGAAAAAATTAAATTCAGAAAGAGTTTGAAACAGTGCAGAGCATCAAGTTAAGGCAATTTTTAAAGTGTTAAAATGGCTTTAAAGCTTTAAAGCTTTTGACAGATTCATTAAAAAAAAAAAAAAAAAAGAAGTGGAAAGCTGTGTTCTGAAGAACACAAACAGTAGGGGGTAGTTTTTCTTCTGTTCCAGATATTTCATAATATCTATAGGCATTTTATGGATTCATGGGTAAGGGTGCTTCAGATTGTAATAGGAAATGTAAAATGCCCAGCTCAGTTTGTGTCATCTGCAATGTTTCTGTGCTTGTCTGAGTTATGACGAGCTTTTACCAATGCTGAAATGCCAATCCTACCTAATGACACATGTCAGGTCTTTGCAGAGCCTCTGGCTGCCTGGTAGTTTGGGGATCACAGATGTGGTTTTCATTAGTATCATATTCATATTTATACCACATATTTATGTACCTGCTTTGTAGCAAAATGCATACCTCATTGAAACAGTTTCTGACAGCCAAAACTTTTGTTTTTAAGAAACTGATCTGCCTATTTGGCACTGGAAATGGTTATACACATTGAGTAAAAAGATGGAAAGACAGATAATCATGAACGGTTAGGAAACAGAAGGAGAGGAGAGGAGACTCGAGGAGAGGAGAC